>NC_140970.1:94263192-94270692 GCF_056783735.1 Eptatretus burgeri
TCTAAAGTATCGTACATTGATGATGAATGAAGTAGTCCTGGTTGCATTGTAATGGAGGGACGTTTGTGTGAATCTGACAAGAGGGTTTGGATCATTCTATGGGTGTGTACAGATATATACATATACAAATTATACATGTACATGCTCTCGGCTCGTGGAAAAGTAGACGGATACGGACAAACAAGGAATGCAGGTAACAATAAAGGGTTGGGGAGAACGCAAAGAGTGGACAATATTGGACAATAAAACAAAATTTTGGGAAGTCGTTTAACGAGTGTCAAAAATATCACGATTTACATTGAGGATGACTTGATATGGTGGTGAACAGCTATCTTAAACACCTGGAGGGAAGGACGAGATTGAAGAGTATGGAAGGTGGTTCCACAGGCAGGAAAAAAAAGAAGAGAGGAATAAATGAGTCGAGGTGAGCAGTGGTTCTGGATTGAGGCAGTTCACAAGGAGGAGATTGTTAATGGAACCTGTGCATCCTACATATACCTGGGGATGGGGGGAGAAGGGGAGGCAAAGCACAGATAGAGCGGAGGGTGCAAGTTCAGAAAAGAAGCAGAAGAAGGCAGAGAGACCACCGACCTGTCGGCGATGGCGAAGTGATAGGCCCATAGACTCAGCTTCATCACAAGAGATTCCAATGATATTGAAGGCCTTTGTTTCCACAGCATCAATATGAGCAAGATGTGAGGCAGGGGAGCCTAGATGGGGAGAGCAGTTCTCCATCGAGTTGCGGATGAAAGTCTTGTAGGTGGATAGGAGCTCAGGTGTGCCAAGGAAGGACAGAGGATGCCTCGTCAGTATCTGGCTTTGGAGGCCAACTTTGAAATGTGGCTCACCCAAGAGAGATCATAGCTGAGTGAGACCCAAGAGTTTTAGTGACTGAACATACATAAAGCATTTACAAGAGGGTTTGGATTATACAGAGTTTACAAGAGGGTTTGGATCATACAGAGTTTACAAGAGGGTTTGGATCACAGAGTTTACAAGAGGGTTTGGATCATACAGAGTTTACAAGAGGGTTTGGATCATACAGAGTTTACAAGAGGGTTTGGATCATACAGAGTTTACAAGAGGGTTTGGATCATACAGAGTTTCCAAGAGGGTTTGGATCACAGAGTTTACAAGAGGGTTTGGATCAAACAGAGTTTACAAGAGGGTTTGGATCATACAGAGTTTACAAGAGGGTTTGGATCATACAGAGTTTACAAGAGGGTTTGGATCATACAGAGTTTACAAGAGGGTTTGGATCATACAGAGTTTACAAGAGGGTTTGGATCATACAGAGTTTACAAGAGGGTTTGGATCATACAGAGTTTCCAAGAGGGTTTGGATCATACAGAGTTTACAAGAGGGTTTGGATCATACAGAGTTTACAAGAGGGTTTGGATCATACAGAGTTTACAAGAGGGTTTGGATCATACAGAGTTTACAAGAGGGTTTGGATCATACAGAGTTTACAAGAGGGTTTGGATCATACAGAGTTTACAAGAGGGTTTGGATCATACAGAGTTTACAAGAGGGTTTGGATCATACAGAGTTTCCAAGAGGGTTTGGATCATACAGAGTTTACAAGAGGGTTTGGATCATACAGAGTTTACAAGAGGGTTTGGATCATACAGAGTTTACAAGAGGGTTTGGATCATACAGAGTTTACAAGAGGGTTTGGATCATCCAGAGTTTACAAGAGGGTTTGGATCATCCAGAGTTTACAAGAGGGTTTGGATCATACAGAGTTTACAAGAGGGTTTGGATCATACAGAGTTTACAAGAGGGTTTGGATCATACAGAGTTTACAAGAGGGTTTGGATCATACTATACAGAGTTTACAAGAGGGTTTGGATCATACAGAGTTTACAAGAGGGTTTGGATCATACAGAGTTTACAAGAGGGTTTGGATCATAGAGAGTTTACAAGAGGGTTTGGATCATACAGAGTTTACAAGAGGGTTTGGATCATAGAGAGTTTACAAGAGGGTTTGGATCATACCAAGGTTACAAAACACCGTTTTGAGAAGTCATTTATATTAGTTTCAAAATATAATAATTTGATGTCTTGGTAAAGATTTATTTCTTGTCAGAATAAAATGTGAAATGGAAATTCAACAAAAGTCCGAATTCATTAAATTCATCAACTTCCACATGTTAGGCTATGAACTTAATGATCTCCCTTGTTCCATGTTTTTTCCCTCTCTTTCCACATTTCTGTCTATCCCCTCACGGAACCATTAATGACACGATGAGTCGATTGTACCGAGTCAAACTGGAGGAGTTCTTGATCGGTTTTGAATGACATAACTAATGTAAACGTTCTTTTAGTTTGAAGCCAAACAAGCTGAAGTTTCTGAACAAAAGTTTTTTTTCCCAGGATGAATCAGCTCCTTGTTAAATTACTGTTGTGTGGATAATGAGGGGAAGGTGTGAAGAACAGTCATCTTGGGGATTGCAGACACAGCTTGGGTTTCGTGACAGTTTAAAACCTCAGATTTCTCCATATTCTTACGAAACTTTTTCACCAGAGTGCTATTTTGCCTCAAATGAATCTTATCAAATTAAACTTTTAATCCAAGTATTGTAAATCAAAGGCATCACTGCTCCAGTGAACACAGCTTGTACCATCCTCAAGAAAATAATAAATATATTTAACATAAAATACCTTTTTAATCCAAATCTTTGGGAACCAAATAAATGATCCAAACTTTTATCAATTGTTACATCCACCACCGAAGGTTGATGGAGATTACGTTTTCACCCCTGTTTGTCTGTTTCAGATTGGGCCCATCAGTGGGATACAAAACATAAACTAATCAGCTTGGTGGAGGTATGTGCTCCACCGAGTGCCCCTCTAGTTTTTCCTGATTCCTTGATGAGCAATCAAAATGCATTCATGACAAAGGTACCGAAATCAGTGTTGATGGGATGTGATCTGTATAGTTTGTGGGTTCAAATCCAGTTGAACGAAGGAACAGGAATGATCTGGATTCTAATCTTCTTGAAAGGCAATTCATCTCAGAAGAATTCCTGTTTGTTACATTTGCCATCAAAGGTGGAAGGAGCTTATGTTTTCACCCATGTCTGCCTGTTTGTTTTGTCTGTCTGTCTGTCTGTGTGTGTGCAGCATATCTCAAAAAGTTGTGGATGGATTCGGATGAAATTTGGTGGACAGGTTGGGTGTATGACAAGGACGAACTCATTAGATTTTGATGAAGATCCGAATCCGGATCTGGCTGCGAGAATTTTTCAAGTGATTCTTCACCATCGACAGATGAGGCCAAAAACGATATACAGCACGATATCTCAAAAAGTTATGGATGGATTTCAATGAAAGTTGGTGGACACGTTGGGTGTGTGACAAGGACGAATCGATTCGATTTTGGTGAAGATCCAAATCCTGATCTGGATAAAACAGTTATTTAATTGTAAAAGTGACTTCACCATTTTGAGATATTGGGCCAAAAACGATATGAAGCACGATATTTCAAAAATTTATTTGGCCCAATATGTTCTCGTGGATCAGGCATTGCGCAGCGGAGGGACGCACTCCACCAACTGCCCTTATGGTTTATTATTGGATTTTAATTAATTTTTTTAATTATCCTGGTTGGTTCATTCATATTTTGAAATAGGAACCAAGCTGCCCACCTCACCTGATCTGGTGAAACAGGGGCTAATCTGCCCACCTCACCTGATCTGGTGAAATAGGGGCTAATCTGCTCACCTTACCTGATCTGGTGAAATCAGGACTGATCTGCACACCTGGTCTGATCCTTTATTATTATTCATTTTTTGGGGATACCAAGTTGAGACTCGTGTAAGAACTAATACACAGAAACATACAACAAGGCAAGAGACAAGAGGGGCAGGAGAGAGAAGCACAAATAGTGGGGAACAGAGACAATAGGAGATCTGTGGAAGGGGGAGGGAACGGACGGGGTCCCCGTGGGGGGGGGGCGGCAAGATGGCACCACAATATTTCAGGAAGAAAAACAGGGAATTTGAAGGACATGAGTTTTCGATCGATTAACGGGGTAGTAAAGATCAAAGATTTTGGATGGGGGAAGACATGAGATGGGGTTGAGCAGATGTTTTGAATAACTGGAGAGAGGGGTGGGATTGAAGAGAGTGTGGGAGTTTGTTCCAGAGGCAGGAAAAAAAGAGGAATGAAAGAGTGAAGGTGAGCAGTGATTCTTGATTTTGGCAGTTTCACCAAAAGGGGTTGCTGGCAGACCTTGAACGCTTTGCAGAAATATAGGGGAGACAGATCACAGACAGAACAGGTGGGGCGAGGCCGGAGAGGAAACTGCAGAAGACAGAAAGACCACCAACCTGCCTCAGATGAGAGGGAGAGAGACCCAATGACTCGGCTTCATTGCGGGAGATAACAATGATCCTAAAAGCCTTGGTTTCCACAGCGAAAAGTTGAGCTCGGTGTGAGGCAGGACCACCACCCCAGAGGGGGAGCAGTACTCCATCAGGCTGTGGCCGAAAGCTTTGTGTGTGGTCAGGAGCTCAGGTGGGCCAAGAAAGGACTTTGCACGAAGAAGGATTTCCAGTCGGCGACTGGCTTTGGAGGCCAGGTTGGAAATGTGGCTTTCCCAGGAAAGATCATGGCAGATAGTGAGACCCAGAAGCATGAATGAAAGGACTTCTTCCAGAGGATTGTTGAGAAAGTAGATGGGGGAGGGGGTTCTAAATGGTCATTTTCGGAGAGACATAGTGAGAGATTGAGATTTGTCAGGATTGAAAGCCATGTTCCACGTGTTGGACCAGTTTTTTATTTTATCCAGATCTGCAGAGATCGAAGAAGCTGCTGCTTGCCATTCTGACGTATGACAGATGGTACGGCAGAGGGTGGAGTCATCTGCAAAGAGATATGGAGGATTTTCCAGAGTAGGAGAGATCATTGATGAAAACCAGAAAAAGAACAGGGTCCAGAACGCTGCCTTGAGGAACTCCAGCCTGGACAGGAAGAGAGGAGGAGGACTCCATTTCGGGCCACACGTTGACTCTGACAGGAGAGGAAGTCGAACAGCCATGGGTGGAGATGGCCTTGGAAGGTAATGGCCTTCCTTGGATGGCCTTGCTCTGCTGCTCTTGATCACCCTCTCTGTTCTATTCATCAAGCTGTTGTTTTGCTTAAGGTCATCTGCTATCTGCTTTGAAACATTGCCGCTCTGCATAAAAAGGTGCAAAAACAGATCCCTGCAACAACAAACCAATCAGCCTTCTCCCAATCATCAGCAAGGTTATGGAATCCAAAACCACTTCAGCCATTAAATCCTTCCTCTTCTCCAATGGCTTCATTTCCGATCATGAGTCTGGATTCAGATCATGTCACTCAACCTGGAAATGCTGTTTCTGCTCTCCCAACAATGGATGGCGATCCTCAATGCCAGACATGAAATCAGAGCATCTCACGAGACAAATCGTGAGCCTTCGATTCGGTCTGGCACCCTGCCCAGCTCACCAAACTCTCTTGCTATGATATTCAAGGACATCTGCCCTCATGGCTCGCAGACTTCTCCTGTCGCAGCCAATGTGTGGCCCTTAATGGATTTCTCTCATCCCCTCTTCCTTCCAGGATTGAGTTCCTCAAGACAGTGTTCTGGGCCCTCTTCTTTTTCTGGTTTTCATCAATGGTCTCTCCGACTCTCTGGAACATCCTCTTCATCTCTTTGCTGATGACTCCATCCTCTGCCGTACCATCTGTCATCCCTCAGATCGGCAAACAGCAGCCTCTTCACTCTCTGGAGATCTGGATAAAATTACAAACAAGTCCAACACAAGGAACATGTCTTTCAATCCTGGGAAATGCAAGCACTCTCACGATGTCTCTCCGAATTGACCATTTAGAAACACCCCCTCCCCCCCCACCCACCTCCATCTCCTTTCTCAACAATCCTCTGGAAGAAGTCCTTTCATTCAAGCTTCTGGGTCTCACTATCTACCATGATCTTTCCTGGGAAAGCCACATTTCCAACCTGGCCTCCAAAGCCAGTTGCTGACTGGGTATCCTCCTTCATGCAAAGTCCTTTCTTGGCACACTTGAGCTCCTGACCACATACAAAGCTTTTTGTCAGCAGCCTGATTGAGTACTTCTCTCCCCTATGGGCTGGTGTTCACGCCTCTCACCTTTCTCGGCATCACGCTGTGGAAACCAATTTATTTATTTAGGATAATTAGTATCTCCCGTGATTTGGCGGAGTCTTCGTGTATCCCACTCTCTTGACGCAGGCAGGTCGGTGACCTTTCTGTTGACGTCTTCCATCTCTCTGACCTCCCAGGCTCTGTTTGAGATATGTCTCCTTCATAGCTCTGCAAGGTGCTCAAGGTCTGTCAGCAACCCCTTCTGGTAAAACTACCAAAATAAAGAATCATTGCTCACCTTCACTCTTTCATTCCTCTTTTCCCCCACCCTTGGAACACTCCCACACTCTCTTCAATCCCTCTCTTCCCTCCAGGTCTTCAAAACAGCTGTTCGCCACCACGTCTTACCTTCCTGCATCCAAAACCACGATCTTTTCTACCCCTGCTAATCCACCCCAAACCCACCTCCTTCAAATTCCCTGCTTTCCTTCCTGAAAGTCCCTGTCGTGTCCATCTTGCTTACCCCGTGTACCCTATCCCATCCCTCTCCCTTCCACAGATCTCATGTCTCTGTTCCCCACTGTTTTTTCCTTCCCTCTCCTGCCCCTTTTGTTTCCAACTCCCCTTGTTGTATGTTCTGTGTGTTAGCTCTCATTCGAGCCTCAGCGGTGGATACAAAAATAAAAAAATAAAAACTTGGGATGAATCAGTGTTAAAAGTACGACTTGGAAAGGATGGTCCAAACGACCATTTTACTTTTCTATTTTCCTGTGGACTGTGCACAAAAAGTTTTACTCTGGATGAAATTTTGCTGGACTAAAGCCTGGAATGGGGCTGAGTCCGAGTCCTTGGCATTCAGAGTCTGAGTCTCCCCAAAATGGACTCGAGTCCGACATCACTGGTCAAAACCCCTTTCTTCTCTTTCATATCTAGATGTGGGCCCAGATGAAGCACGAGATGATTAAAGCATCCTGTTCGTTTGACACCGTGAGCACGTATGTTTGGTATGGGTTGAAGGCTTTGTGCTGTTGTTGATTATTGTTTATTGCTTCTGTCCTTTCCTTTTCCCATGCAATCATTTATTTATTTTGTACCTGGTCTCCAGGGTGAATTCTGGCTGTGGTGGTTGCTTTATTTAGTGGTTTTGAGGATCCAGAAAGGGAAATAATTGATTATGATCTCCATACCACTTAAGCGACTGTGTCACATGACATAGGTGACATCCTAAATTAGATCCTGTCATGTGATGCCCACCTTGTAACACTAAGCTGCTTTGGAACTCCCAATCTACACGGCAACATGGCCTTCAGACGCAGATCCGGCAGGGATGTCTGAAAATGGTTGGTTGACTGTTGTTGTCACTGACACAACACATTGTGTTCGAACCAGGTCTGTGGTCTGATGG
>NC_140970.1:94273192-94423192 GCF_056783735.1 Eptatretus burgeri
TCTGCAAGTGCAGCGGAGTCTGTCAGTGAGGGGAAAGAGAGTCCCTCTGCTTGGTCTCTCTCCTTGGTCAACGGAGGCGCCAGTGCAGCCGGAGAGGAGTCGCCAGCCGGATCGCCATTGAAGGCACGGGTGGAGTCCAGCGGAGTGCGGGCAGGGCCACCGAGGGTCGCCGAACCAAGGCCCGACGAGTCACCACGAGGGTGAAAGGTAGCCTGCGCGGTCTCTCGGAGCCTCGCAGTCATCCTGGCTCCGAGGAACATTAAAGGCCGACGAGGTCCAGTTCTTGCCCTTTTCTTTCCAGGGGTTTTTCTTTGTATGAACGTTGTGGCGCAATGTCCTAAAGTAGAATTGGAATAAGTGTACATAATAAATAGAACGGTTGTAGTTCTTTGTCTTGCTTGTTCCTGCATTGCTTTATTGTCTACATGATTGCATACGTGTATGACTGCTTACGTGTGTATAAATAAATGTCATTGTGAGAATGATGACCTGTTCGTTGCGTCCTTTCCCTCAATTGAGCTGCCGTATTGCGTTCGGGATATTAGCTGGCTTTTAAATAGCCGATCAAGTAATCGGATCCGGCGGGGCTTGGCGATCGACACCGCTCGGCAAATCGCGAACGGAGCGAGATGCTTAAGCGGCTCGTTTCCAAGCAGGTCCCGTTGAAGTGTAAATCCCCGGCATTCTGTCTGTGCGCATAATTAGGTAAATCAACAATTCAGCGATCGGACCCCGGCGCACGCGGACAGAATAGTTGGCTGATTTACGGTGTAATTAAGAACACACCCGTAGCTGGATTTCGGCGTTGATCCGAAAGCTGCGACAAGGTTTGCCACATCCGGTGGGCGCGTGCGGCAGTGAATTAGCGAAAAGCGGTCGCCCGCACGCCGGGGTGGCGGAAAACTACAATATGTTTGTATGTATGTATGTATGTATGTATGTTCTCGAAATACAGACAAAACGGAACCTGATTGCACAAATATTTTAGGGCCATCTTACTCACCATTCTCCTGCGGTGTGCAGGATCAAGTTTCGTTCAAATCGGGCAACGAAAAATATTTTTTAAATCAATTCCCCATTCAGTCAAGTCCTCTTCTGGAGAATTTGATCAATGCAAACAACCTCAGCAGTATAGTTCCCTGGAGCTAACTTTTTTTTTTCTTGAAATTATTTATTTTAAAATCTCAAACATTTAGTTTCGACAAAGAACGATTTATTTTTAAGCATAAAATTAGCATCGCCATTTTGATCTCATACTTCCGTGTTTATAAATAAAATTTTGTAAAGAAGATTACGCACAATAATTTCTTAGACTTTCTTTTCTCAGTTTTTTTTTTCACATTGAAGCGCAATATCAACTTTCGTTCAAATCGGGCAATGAAATAAAATTATTGAAAAATAAATTCCCGATTCAGTCAAGTCCTCTTCAAGAGAATTTGATCAATGCAAACAACCTCAGCAGTATAGTTCGCTGGAGCTATCTTTTTTCCTTTTTTTTGAAACGATTTTTTAAAATCAACCGCTGTCACAACGAGAACCCAATGGGTTCACGGGTCGTCCAGTGCTGACCTAAAATGGGGGGACCGAACATAAAGTGTTATTTTACAATGGTAAAACATGTATGCATCGAAATACTGTGGAAACTGATTTATCAATTGAATTTATAATCATGCAAAATACAAAATTGCCTTAGTTTGGTGCTTTGAAAAATAATTTAATAAATGTCTATGCGAAGAAAGCTGGTGAAGAACAGACTACGCATTTCTCTGTTCAAGTCGAAAACAACCTTGGAAAACCTTATCTGTTTGGTAACCATTGTCTGACCTGACCATTGAGTCAGCAAGGTAAAACATGGCTCTTTTCTATTTCACCCCTCCTCACACCCCTTCCCGAGGCTGAAAACAACACTCTAAAACAAACCAAAACCTCTCCATGTTGCAAATTTGAAGTCCATAAAACTCCATCTGATGTCATGATAAAAACTGTATATATCCTCAAGATTCTATGTTAGTTTTAAGTCTTCGACTCATAATATCATTGAGAGTTGAGGCCTTCCTTCCTGTGCATGGAAGTGTTCTTTTGTTTTATCCAATAAACGGCTTGCATGTAAACTTACGAGGTCCGTCTAAGAAGTAACGGGACAGTCTGCTGTGTGCTCCAATTACACAACTTGAATGAACGGGTTGCGTCACAGTCTTTCGCAACATTCCAGCAATATATTTGATTGGTGATGTTTGACTGCGCTCATTGTGTGATTTTTTACAGGTCATGCTTTACACGTTGTCTAGTCTGAGTCGTCACGCTATGAGTCATAAGCAGAGAGCCAATTTGAACTTTCTTGCCAAGCTTGGCAAAACACCATCCGAATCCTTCGCAATGCTGCAAGTCGACAGGGAAGAAACGATGTCACGTACACATGCATTTGAATGGCACAAGAGGTTCAAAGAGGGACAGGAGGAGGTTGAAGTTGATCCATGGTCTGGAAGACCTTCAACGAGCAGAACGACGGACAACATAGAGCATGTAAAGCAGATGGTGCGCGCAGATCGTCGACTCATGGTGCGGATGATTGCTGAGGAACTTTCCATCAACAAGGACACTGTCTGGAGCATCATCACTGAAAATCTCGAAATGCGCAAGATGTGTGCAAAGATGGTCCCTAAGCTGTTGTCCGAGGACCAGAAATAGCAAAGAGTCACTGTCTGTCAAGACATCATCGAGCGCCTTGAGGACGATCCAGATCTGCTTGGGAGAGTCATTACTTGCGATGAATCGTAGATATTCGAATACGATCCCGAGACCAAACGGCAATCGTCAGTGGAAAAGTCCGGCCTCACCAAGACCAAAGAAAGCAAGGATGTCGAAGTCGAAGGTCAAGGTGATGCTCATCGCGTTTTTTGACATCAAGGGCATCGTCCACTTTGAGTTTCTACCACAGGGTCAAATAGTGAATAAATACGTGTGCAAGGAGATCCTCCGGTGCTTCATGAGATAAGTCCGGGACAAGAGGAGGGACCTGTGGGAGAACAACGCCTGGGTGCTCCACCATGGCAACGCCCCTGCTCACAGTGCCCTGAGCATCCGACAGTTTCTGGCAGAGAGGAACGTGCCAACTCTGGAGCAACCCCCGTATTCAGCAGACTTGGATCCTTGTGCTTTTTTCCTGTTCCCCAAGCTCAAAGGGGTGATCAAGGGGATCCAATTTCCTGATGTGGAGGACATCAAAAGGTCCGTAACGATGGAGCTCCAGAGTGTGGAAGAAAAAGTAATTACATTCATGTACTCTCAATTATAATGCTTGCTGGTGCTTTATAAATTTAACTTTTATGCGACAAGTAAAATTGGATGACAGTGATGCTTTCCTTTATATTAGCCAAGAGTCTTTTGACCTAAATGTTGATAAAAGGAATGTCTTGCTATGGAACAAAGTGACCGAGTTGAAAACACTGCAACTTTTGCCATGATTCTTTCACCTTGTGGACACGTATTGCAGTTGGAGTTCTTTTGCCTAATGCTTATCAGCCCCCTCCACTCCCACAAAAGCATATAAATGCAAGGAAATGTAATCTTAGCTTCATGCAAATCATTGTGGATGTTTTCCATCTCAGTGGTTTGGACTCCATGGTACCATGAAGGAAATAAATGTTCTCTGCAATGTACTTTTCGTTGTGGACAGTGAATTAATTGTTTCTTACAGATTGAGTAGTAGGATTTTCACCGAGTCGGTTAAGCCCCTGTCACACCTTGAAAATTTAGCCAGCAAATGGCAACGTATCAAAATTTATCGAAAACGCTGGCGTACGCTGAACTATTTTTTTTCTTGAGTTTTCGGCGTATCATAGTGTATTCACTATGAGTTAGACGAATGCATAACGTATTGGGAATGTACACAGAACGTTTCGATAAATTATAGATAACTTATACCAATGAATGCTTAGCGTGTTGTCGGCGTTCACAACTTATGCCCGATGATAGTCTCACTTACGCATAGCGCGCGGCAGCGTATCGCCGACGATCACATGGTGTAGCCTATCAAAAGGCTGCCGCTCGAGGATTCAAATCATAACCGCACTTGACATCGAAGTGTCAACATCACCGTCATGCTGAAGAAAACTTCGAAGAACTGCTCGTTACGGAGTTCCACCATGAGCTGGTCAAACATGCCAAACTGCCGTCGCCTCCCGATCCATGGTCTCACCCAATTCCTTCTCCTCCGTTCACCTCTTCTTCTCCTGGCTCTATTGGCACGCAACTGGTACAGTGTGAAATCGATGAGGTCATGTTGATGTTAGAGGACAGCTAGTAGGTATTCTCGTCTCAGCCTTGGCGGATCCTCCATCTCTCGAATGACATGGACATCTGCTCACCATGGAGTCTGGAACACTGACGGGTTCCGCCTGTGAACCCAATTTTTATATACCAATGCCCCTAAACGCTGCCAATATGCCATTATACGGTAGCTGTAAGTTAGAAACATGTTCAGTAAGTTCTGTGGTCGTCCGGAAGACGTCAAATATGTCAATATGCGTTGGAGATATGTTACACATCGGTTCAAAGCACGTTACTCATCGGTAAGAAATAAGTTTCGGGTAAGCGAGACATTACCTCGACGTATTTCGACTTATGAGTAACTTACAAGTAACGTGTGTCGACGTGTGTCAACGATCGCATAACGAGCCTGCAACTTATGGCCCGTGTATGCGAAATGTGTGAGTCATCTGTCGACGAGCTCGGCATACTACGACGTTTGCCAGCGTGCTTCAGCGTGCTCTTAACGTGCACAAAACTTACCCATAACGTATTCGACGTGTGCCAGCGTATTCGCCAAATTTTTCATACGTCGGCATACGCTGGCTAAAACGGCAAGGTGTGACGCGGCTTTAACAACAAAATTCCACAACAGGAGGATTCCAGAAGAAACCTTCCGGGGGTGCATCGAAGCGTGTAAGAAGAGGATGGACAAGTGTGTGAGACTGGAGGGAAACTATTTTTAAGGGGACAAGCTATGATTTCAATATAGTTTTGGGGATAAAATTTCTGTGAAGTCAGTCCGGTTATTTTTTAGACGAACCTCGTACTCTTTTTTTTTTTTTTACTGTTTTGAGGTTGCTGGAAAACCTGCTTCGACAATACCAAGAAATAAAAGCTGAGCTTCTGTCCTCTTGCCTCATCTATCTTTTGATCAAAAATCCAAATTTCTTGAGTACACAGAAAAATAACAAATATGACTTCACCGTTCCAATACTTATGGAGGGAAATGTAATTGGAAACACGTTGTGGGTATGGGAATCAGAGAACATGAAATCTCCGGCAGCACAGATGAATGTGGAAGGATTACTTTGTTTTTTGAAGCAGATCTTGGACAAGACGAAGAGAAGTGACCACAACGAGGAACCAGAAACAGAAATTTTTAATAATCTTTATCATCTGACAGTTATAAGCGTAAAGAATGTCAGAAGGGATCACAAATCATCATGGTCTCAACGCATTGGTCAAATGAAGAACAAGGTCTACTGCTGAACTCGACGCATTTGTCTCTGGTGGGAGCAAACACACAAACCGACGGTTATTGTATGCAGGATGCAGACAGATGGAAACAACACTTCACCAGAACTACTCTTGCACTTTCTCGACGAGTTCAGGAGAGACGGGAGGGTGAACGTTATTTTTGTGACGTATCAGTCTCCGACATGTCTTGTACTTCCTTCCACAGTGGCATATAAAAGGTTTTGGGGCAGCTGTCTGCATACGGTGTCCGTTTTGTGCATGATACTTCATCCCATTCAAGTTCTAGAAATATAAACAAATTATGGAAACAGCGATTAAAAGCAAATTATAATGTTTGATTAAACTATTTTGAAATCACGATAATTTCATTCCGACACTTCACATCTGAGTTTCAATGCACGTGCTCATGTAATGTACAGTGAACATTATTCGGTCGTGCACCGAGCCCGTGTCAGAACGGTCTTGCTTTACCTGATCATCATTGACATGACACAATTGTTGTAGTTCACCCCTAGTGCCCCGCAAGACCAAAACATTTAAAATAAATTCCCATTTTCTTTCCACCGTTAATTTTGCGTATTTACTTAAAGCTTTTGAAGTGAACATTCTGAAACACCACAAGTCTGAAACAAAAATACAAAAATAAACCATCTTTAAACTCAAGATTGTGAAAGAGAAGATTTCTCCCAACTCTCCTTCCCCACCCCAACCCCTAACAACTATCTCGGTTTAACCCTTTCTTTCTAAATCATGTCAATGTGCTATTTTTCCCCCACTCTTGCCAATGTGCCTAAACTTTGGACCAGGTTGATGAGGAATGCAGTCCTCTGACATGGTTCTAACAGAGACTTTGGACCAGGTCCTGTTCCAATGTGTTGTACTCTTACAACCTTTTTCCTGAATGGTATGTTCAGTTGGCCTGGTCCTTTGATTGAAAACATGAGCTTGAAGGGGAAGCAAAAGGGTGGAGGAAAAGTTTCGATCGTGGACAACAAGTTTCCAACAATATTGGAGTGAGACTTTCTTTAAATTTGTGATTCCAATTCAAGCCGACAGGGTTTTATTTGGACTTTTCCTTCATTATGTTAAAAACAGTCCTATGAACTCTTGTATCACACAATCACGTGTTTATCTTTTGAACTACCTTTCCCGTGTAGGTTCAACAGTGGTGTCTCCATGAAAACCTTCCTCATCACTTCTCTTATTGGTTCACGAAAACATATTTTCACGAAAAAAAATAAGTGACCACGATATTCGTTATTGTTGTGTGTCTGTCTGTTGGGTAGTCGATCTAGTCGAAAAATGTTTTTTTTTTTTTTTTGAAATTTTAGTCCTAGGCCAGAAATTCCACTTGTCGGGACCATCTCAGGAAACCAATCCTAGTTATGATTTTTGAATTGGTGTGTGGATATATAGATCATATTTTGATGTGATAACCATTGCAGACTGGCAGCTTATAGTCCATGGGAATGTATCACAACCGGAGAACACGTGCAGCCCAACCAGGGCATCACAGACACTGTCTCCCATCGATCTTGCAAGCTTGTCAATGTCTAGGAACCGTGTGCGGGTATGCGTACCACACTTCTGATACACGGGGCATGGGATGTCCTTATTGAAGGCAAGACACAGCACGAGGACATCTGTATCTTCGGCAGTGATCACCACAGCCTTGTTCCCAGCCTCTGCTGCATGCAGAGCATGCAGAAGCATTCGGGTGTCTGCTTCCTCCTGCGTGGACTTCAGCTCTGCCACTTCCTCCCAGTGGTCCTTGGTGAGCTTGTAGCAGACCTCCTCGCAGGTTACATTGAGCAACTTTGCCTTCAGTTTCTCCCTGCTTTTTGGTTCTTTCCACTCCTCTACCAGGAACTTGATTAGACTTGCCTTGTTGGAAGAGCTGCAGAGCAGTTTCCCCCACTGCTGAATGTTGTGGCCCGCTGTGCTTGCACCTCTGTTGCATCTCTCTGCGTCTTTGATGGACGTCTCTCGGTAAACATCGAAGACAACATCAATGCGTTTGCTCTGGGCTCCATCATGAAGAGCCGTTGACAGTATCGCTTCAACCAGCTGTGAAAACGTCTTGTCATTCCCTTTCATCTTCTGTACCAGGCTCATGCCATCAATGACAGTTGCTGATGGCTCTGCAATCACTTCAGCGGGAGAAACACTCTTTTCCAGCTCTCTGGCAAGGGTTGCTTTGTTCTTCTTCCGCAGAGATCCATCGCCATTAGCAATTGACCATGGCAAGGGCCCCAGGGGTGCGCCAAGACATCTCTCATGTGCAGATCTCAACTCTGAGCAACGAGGATCATGTGCCCAAACAGGTTCCTGTCAGCCTTGAGAACAATTTCTTTGGCCTGCGCTTTGCTGGTTGGTTTCTTCCTTATGTGGGTGAATGTTTTCAAGTTCCTTTTTGTCATCTTGTCATTGAACTGTGAAGTTGGTGGATTTGTCTCCAGGCGTTTCTTCTTGAAATCCTGGTATTCCTCCTCTCCTACCGTGCGAGCCGCGAGGAGGTCATTGGCGACATCAGGAGGAGCAACAGTCGCGGTCGACAAGCTGACAATCAGGACTCAGTGGATCCAGCTCGCTGTTCTCCATGAGATCCACCAAGGATTGGATGTCAACCTCATCCCTCCGGATCCGAGGTAACTGCAGATCTGGATGGTTCAGCTGGGAGTGACGTCGACCTACCATATCCCTCAGGTGCCCAAGGTACATACTGTGCTAATCTGATGTCAGATAGTATCGGGTCACAGCTCCTGGATTCAGGCTGAATCCTTTCGTTCCTCCAGGTGTCTGTGTGTCTTTGTTGACAGTCTCCTCGATCGTCTGATCCATGGGAATCCGTCCGAATGGGTTCGTGGTGCCGATCTGTGCCTCAAGATGGGAAGTATGCTTGTTGTAAGTGTGCAGATAACAAATCTGGATATCCTGAGCTGTTTTTGAATGATATTACCTTCATGGGATGTGTCAATAGTCCATTGTGTGATTTTCCTCCAAAACGTCAATATCTCAGAATGGTATAATGGTAAAAATGCAAAATACATACACTAAGCTGCTCTTCTGGAACGGTTATCACATATTGAAATAATCATATAGTCCCTACCAATAACTTAGTAGCCCTAAAGTTTGGTTTCCTCAGATGGTACCGATATATGCCTGGGCCCATGGACTATTTGTTCTACCCTGATTATCAGTTTTTCCGTTGAGATGTTTGTCTGTCTGTCTGTCTGTCTGTTCGGTCCAGTGCTCTGTTAATACAATGGCGATTTCGATGAAACTTGGTGGGTAGGTTCATATCATGACCGAGTTGTGTGTCAATGAGAACCGTTGCTATGGATGCCACCGTTGCCTAGCAACGGGACTTTGAAATTTTTGAAAAAACAGAAAAAAAAAAATTTTCGAAAATAAAAAATCAGGCCATGAGCGACTGTGGGCAGTACATTCAGCCATATTGTGAAAAATTTCCAGCTGAATCCTACGACAATTGTCGGAGAAGATAGACTTTGAATGAACTCTGGTCGAAAACAATAAAAAAACGAAGTTCGTTATATCTCAGAGACTATGAGTCAGATATACATGAAACTGGTATGGTAGGTTCATGGTATATCCTGGTTATGTGTGAGAAAGAACCGTTGCTACGGATCCCTCTTTTGTCGAGCAACGGCCGAAAAAGCTCAAAATGTGGGGGTATTTTAACGAAAAAACAATCTGCAGCATTAACCATTGAAGCGAAAATGATGAATTTTCTTGTGCTTAATCCTCAGGTCATTCCCCATCGAACGGGCCCATCGCGTCAGGTTCTATTGGGGAGGCGACTCCCCATGTTCGCCTTCTGGCTTGTCTGTCTGTCTGTCTATATGTCTGTCTGTCTGTCCCGTGCATAGCTCCGTGGGTTTTGATCCGATCTGATAAAATTTTGGTGGGAGGTTTATATCATGATCAAGTTGTGTTTTCCTGAGAATAGGCATGGGGAACCCATTATGGGTGGAGCCACGCCCAAAAAATGTGATTTTAGGGGGTAGCCGATTTAAATTTGCATATTCTCCTTGGGGGCTTATCGAATCTGATGGGGGTTTCAGTATTCAGTTCGCCCAATGGCACCTCCATAGCACCACAGAGCTCGATTTTTCATTTTCGTCCCAAGGTCAAGGCCACAAGGTCACGACTTAGAAAATTGCGAATTTTGACATAAAAATCATACGACTGCCCAAACTTTGAGAGCTCGGATGACAATATTTTTTATGCTTAATCTTGAGGTCATTCCCCACCTCAAGTCTTGAAACCATTTTGCTCTATCTCGAACACCTTGCCCGTGGCGCCCCCTTCAACTTTGTTTTTACGCTGATGTCATGAAAGAATGAATAATCCGAGGAGTGCGAAATGCCATATAGCCTATATGATGTTATATTGTTCCTGGAATGTTCCAGAGGAAGTTTTGCACCAAAGGTCATAATCCTTGACCTTTGACCTTTAAAGTTCACAAAGGTCAAATTTTCAAAGTTGTGGGAATCGAACCGGGTTTTTGACCTTCTTCGACGAACTAACTCCATTAAGCTTTAGCACGTATCCTGTTTCCTTATTTTAATGTCCACAACATTGTTTTGTGACCTTTAAAGGTTATGCAAAGGTCAAATTTTTAAAGTTGTTGAATGAAACCGGGTTTTCGACATTTTGCAGCTCATAACCTGTCACTCGTACCACAACATGTTGATCATTTTTATAACTTGGTCAAACATTATCACATTGTCTCATCCTTGACTTCTGAAACAATGTACATCGTCAAATACCGCTCGTCAACCATTGTAGTCTTCAGACTTGTTTCAGTTAATTTCTGTATTTGTTCATCGCTTTGGCTCACCACCATCGTGAAAATGATCTCTTACCTTGTATCGCTTTTTGCAGCCCGGCATTGGGCAGGCATATGGCTTCTCCTCCTGAAAATTCATCGACACCGCCTTCAAAATGGTGTTCGAGTTAATGGTGCTCTCCATGGTCCATGATTCATCGCTATCTGACTTCTTATGATCATCTTCCTCATCGCCAAATTTACTTGCTGCTTCACAAAGGCACAACAACTCAGATGCACAAGTAAAGCATAAAAATTACTCCCGTGGTAAAATCTTAAAGGTCGTCATGATAAGCAAGTGAAGCGGAATAAAAACTGGGCCTTGTGACACTGCATCTCACTCGGGCCTGGATATCTAAATATCGGAAAACAAAATCTGACTCCAAAAGACCCACTTGATTCATAAATCTTCAACACGCTACATATTGGAGGTTAATCGTCAATTTTACGAGCAGGTACCAAAGTCTTCTTTGACCTTTCAACCACACAATGAGCAACCTGAAATATGAAACGGTAATTGCTCGGACAAATTTGCGAATGACAAACACAGCAAATGAAAGCTCAATCCGCACTGGCATGTGATGAAGTGATCAAACAATATAAAACAAATACAATATCAAACTCAAAGGTCACTTCCTTAAAATAATGAGGATTCTCAAACCGGAAGGAAATTCGGGGCAAAAGAAACAATTAAAAAAACAAACAAAAAAAAGAGAGTGATGGTGAGCGTGAGGCCATCGCTATCAGACTCACCCGACACAGTGTCACAAAGGAGAGAGGAGGGTGGTGTATCCGGAGGGATGACCACAGACGTTAGTCCGACACAGTTTTGTGGTTCCTTTTCGACCTTACAGGAAGATGGATGCACACTTCGAGTTGTGAGCATGACCTCGTCCTGGTTGTCTTTCTTCATCAACTCAGTGTTGCGTCGTGTCGTATCAATATGGGCCCTAGAACATACACATCCTTGTGCGAGATCCACTCGGTAGAATAAAAAGTTTCTAATATTCGAGCATTTGGGTGTGGAGAGGATGACCCAGGAAAGGTGAAGTAAAACAAAACAATTTTTTTAAATGCTTCTGAAGGTTTGCTGAATACTTAAGGAAACACATCTGAGGCTCAGGATACTACATTTAACTTTCCCAATACCTTTTTGGTATTCAGAGTTCACAGAGGCGACTGTTTAAAAAATGCTGCAGATTATATGATGCTATGGCCAGAAGATACTGAAGCTGAAGTATAATTGGTCAATATATTGCGCCGTGTCGGTGATTGTCGGAGACTGTCGCACACCACACGATGATGCATGACTGGCACCAATAACTCGTCGTAAATCCCACCAGTGATGTTTGACTTCCTTCTTGTTATTTTTTTCGAACAGTCTTCCAAGCAAGACTGCTCTTTTGAAAATCACTCGCATCTTTGATGACTTGCATTTTATTTCTTTTTGGAATACATTGTCATAAGACAAAAGGGGGGGGGGGGAGAGGGAAGGACAAAACAATGGGAAACAGAGAAATTCAGAGATCTGTGGAAGAGAGAGGGATGGGGTGGGGAACATGGGGTGTACAAAATGGACACTACAGGGACTTTCAGGAAGGAAAGCAAGGAATTTGAAGGAGGTGGGTTTGTGGTGGCTTCATGGGGGTAGAAAAGATCAAAGTTTTGGATGGGGGAACATAAAAGATGGTGGTGAATGAATGTTTTGAAGGCCTGGAGAGAAGAATGGGATGAAAGAGAGTGTGGGAGTTTATTCCAAAGGCGGAAAAACAAAGGAATGAAAGAGTGAAGGTGAGCAGTGATTCGTGATTTTGGTAGTTTTACGAGAAGGTGGTTGCTGGCGGACAAAGAGCGCCCTGGAGAGAAATATGGGCGGGACGTATCGCAGACAGAGCCGAGGGGGGGGGCGAAACCGGAGAGGAGACGGTCGAAGCCACAAAGACCACCGACCTGCCTGCAGTGAGAGAGTGAGAGGCCCAAAGACTCAGCCTCATCGCGGGAGATACCAATGATCCTAAATGCCTTGGCTTCCGCAGTGTAAACCTGAGAAAGGGGAGAGGCAGGAGCACCAGCCCATAGGGGAGAGCAGTACTCCATCAAGCTGCAGACAAAATCTTTGTATGCGGTGAGGAACTCAGGTGGGCCTTGGAAGGACTTTGCAGGGTGAAGGATTCCCAGTCGGCGACTGGCTTTGGAGGCCAGTTTGGAAATGCAGCTTTCCCAGGAAACATCATGGCAGATAGTGAGACTCAGAAGCTTAAATGAAAGGACTTCTTCCAAAATATTGTTGAGAAAGTAGAAGGGGAGGGGGGGTCAAAACGGTCCCTTCAGAAAGACATCGTGAGAGTGTGAGATTTCTCAGGATTGAAAGACATGTTCCACATGTTGGACCAGTTTGTGATTTTATCCAGATCTGAGGAGAGTGAAGTGGCTGCTGCTTGCCAATCTGAGGGATGACAGTTGCTTCGGCAGAGGGTGGAGTCATCAGCAAAGAGATAGAGGATTTTACAGAGTCAGAGAGATCATTTATGAAAACCATAAAAAGAACAGGGCCCAGAACATTGCCTTGAGGAACTCCAGCCTGGACAGGAAGAGGGCATGAAAACTCCATGAAGGGGCACACAATGGCTGTGACAGGAGAGTAAGTCTGCGAGCCATGAATGGAGATGTCCTTGGATACCATAGGAAGAGAGTTTGGTGAGAAGGGCAGGGTACCAGACTGTATAAAAGCAAGCGATGTGCCGAATGAGATGGCTCTGATGTCATGTCTGGCATTGAGGATCTCCATCCATTGTTGGGAGAGCAGAAGCAGCATATCCAAGGTAAAGTAACCGGGTCTGAATCCAAATTGATGATCGGAAATGAAGAGAATGTTTACCTGGTGTTGACCATTGAGAACCCGGTGTTGGCTGAGCGAATCGGGTGGTGGCTTGGGATCCTAGTCCCGTTTGCCACTGAATTAACACCAAGGGGTTAACACAGCCTGGCATCCTTCCGAGGTCAGCAAAATGAGTACCAGTGTAGCAGCCAAAAGGCTGCACACAAAGGGAAGGGGAATTGACGGATTGATTAAATCTGGTGTTGGTGCAGTACAGACATGATGGGCCCAAAGGCCTCCTCCTGCACGTAAAAATTCCTTGCAATTCCTTATATTTCCTTGAAGAGGAAGGATTTAATTTTCGAAGGGATGATAGATTACATAACCCTGCTTTTGATTGGGAGATTGCTGATTGGTCTGGAGTTGCAGGGATCTGTTTTTGCACCTTTTTATGCAGAGCGGTAAATGTTTACTGATTTCCAAGCAGATGGCAGATGACCTTGAGCAAATGAGAGGGTGAATAGAACAGAGAGAGGGTAAGCAAGAGTAGCAGAGCAGGTTTTACGGACACTGATGGGCTGATATGGGCTGATGCCGTCTGTACCGATTGCAGAATACGAGTCGAGGTCTGACAGCAAGCTCTCCACCTTGTTAGGAGAAAAGGACACAGAGTCCAGGAACAGCTGGGTGTGACTGGGTAAGGTGAGTCCAGAAAGCGATGGGTTTGGGACACACGATTTAGAAGCAAACACAGAGTTTAGGCATTCAGCCTTTTCATGTGCAGTGTCAGCTGTGCAGCCATTTCAGGTAATGGAGGGGATGGAGGGGGAACAACGACCAGAAACAGACTTAACTAGATGGCACCAGGATTTGGAGAAGGCAGACAGGTTTGAGAGTTCAGACTTCAGATTAGAAATATGTTATTTTCTGGCTCTCCTGAGGAGAGACACACACTTGTTCTGAGCTTTGTGGAAGGAACTGTGATTGCCTTGAGTTGGATAGCATTCCATGAGAAGCAAAATAATAATAATAAGGGAGGAGAGGCAAAAAACAGAAATGTTCAGAGACTGACAGACATTCCCACCCATTTTGTAATGGCTCTTTTAACCTTACAATATAATGTTTTAGATCCAGGGTCTGCTTTTATCACAAGAGAGCTTGTCGGACCTTTGCCCGACATCTGGTCCTGAGGACGCCAGCTCCAAAAAAAACACTCTGCGGTCAGACAGATTGAGAGGCAACTGTGGCTTCCAATTAGAATCGCCGCACTCACAGCATTTTCACTCCTTAATCGCTCTGATGTAACTTTTAAAAATAACATTATTTAAGGAGGATCCTAAATTGGAACAGCAACAAGGCTATCAACAAAGCAAAATAACAGCAGCAGCATTTTAGCTCAAAGCATATGTTTTGAAAAGTAAATAAAGAAAGTATTGTTATGTTTGGGGGGGGGTCGACAGAGGAATTTCATCGTAAATATAGAATTGTATAGTGCAGCATGGTCCGTGGATGGTAAGGAGACATCTATATGTAAACAAAATTGGGAAAACTGAGAGCGTAATTTGTAATGTGTCACCACATGGGGGTGGTGCTGTGTTTATGAGGTAGGGTTTACGGCTAGTTCTCCCGGTATGCGATTTCCCCCTTGACCTTTTCCTTCATTTTGGCATTTACGAAGCTGGAAATAAAAGAACATTTTTTACGCCAACAACAGAGCCGAACGGTTCCGAGCAGGCAAAAACCCTGCCTTCCCGCAATCGTACCGGCAGGCCGCGCCCCCGAGGCTGACGATTGGTATGTGTGACGGAAAAGGGAGGATGAGAGTGTGGAGATGGCGGTCAGAACAGATAGGACCTCTCTGGCTTATCCTCGACACTGTCAAGATGGCTGTGTGATTCTCGTTTTTCATGCTGTGTGAATTTGCTCGCGTGCTGGAACAAGACGTTCGATGGGTTGTGAAGTTTGTACGTTTCTGAGAAGAGAAGAGAAGAGAAGAGGAAAAGAAGAGCGCATCTCTTGGCCTGATCTCGGAGCCTCAGCAATTGTCCCATTGTTATGTTCAAAGAGAAAGGCGGCGCCCTTTGCTGTGAGCGGACCTGGTGTTAAGAAAGCAGCGGGATCGACAATCTCGATCGTGACAAGAAACTGTATGGTGGTTTGGGGCCCTGGCATTGGAGACCGTCTGCGTGAATTACCCCAGGTACATGAGCCGTGAGAAGCAGTGTGACCACTCATTGGCTTTTTTCACAAGATCTTGGCTATTCGTTGTTCACTTTGGAGTCTTGGTTTTCTGTAGGTTTTCTTGGCATATAGGTTTTCTATTATCATCACTTTTCCGAAATCTTGTGAATTCTTTCATTTATGAAAATGAGGAGTGGTCACACTGGTGAGAAGCGACTTGGCAACATTTTTTTGGTGCGTTTTCGCATGAGGTGGCTTCACGGTTCAACGACTGTGAGGCTCCGAAAGGTCACCTCTGGATGCACGGCTGCGTACCGGCATAAAAGGGGGGAATTTATTTTATTTTTATCTTTTTCCTCACCTGTGTTTGTAACTGAGGAGAGACGCCTCAAATTAGGATTTAGTTTGACCTCACATTTCATTTTCACCCTTGAGTTATTTTCACTATAAATCTTTGATTTATGTTCATTAAATTATTATTTGTTAAATTTACTTGTGTTTGTCTACTCGTTGTGGGTTCAAGAATAAACCCCTGCGTTTCTGTTCTGGTGGGCGCATCTGCCAACTTCCATCCCACGCGCCCCCGGCTGGACCCGACAGTGTTAACAAATCCATGACACAAGTTGAAGTTCGTGTCTGTCCGTGCGTTTGTGGCGGCATTCGATGCTGCTTTTGCTTTTCTAGCCTGAGTTTGAATCTTGGCCCAGCAATAAACTGTAATCGCGGTGTTTTCCAGACTGGCTGATTCATAAATATGTGTGCCGTCCCTCCCATGGACGTTAAACTGGGCATCTCATCACCAACATGAGCTGGTGGCAGTTAAAGATCCCACTGGATCCTTCGCGAAGAGTCAGCAAACTATTGCCTGCAGCCTGAAAAAATTATTAATTATTGCCCAAACCTCAGTCGAATGTCACACCTGACCAGCTGGTTCGTGAAAAAAGACTTGAGCCAAACTTCCCCCCAGCCAACCCCGCAAGAACGTGGGACTTCAAACAGGGCATAACATGATCTTTCACTGGCCATAACTCTTAACTCATCAAACGATGAGGAAGTGAGGACGAGCCGACGAGGGGTTTCACTGGACTGTTTAACAAAATATAAAAAATACGGGTGAAGCTTGGGCCTCTCATCGGGGCCCAGGGCAGCAATCTCCCCCAAACCCCATTCTCATCGGTGCTGATACCACCCACCATCAGTCCCAATCAATTAAATGCAATCACAGTCTCACTGGCTTCCATCGTCAGTGGTATTGACAATAACAGCCTCGAGGCCGACCGAGTTGAAGACAATCAACGTAGCATGGCCAATTTACTCTGCTGAAATAATCAAGCTCATAATAGCTGAATACGGTTCATCATCAAAATTATGAATAATCACGACTCACTTGTGGAAGCTTTGACCGTGTTGTTTTATCCCAGTTTGTTGGTTTGTGCAGTTAATCGCAAAACATTCTGTCCCACTGCTGCTGCATGACTTCCTTGAAGGTGCCATCATCACACATATTCCAAGATGGCTGCCACAAATGCTGTGCTAAACACTGGACCAACCATTTTAATGTACATATATTCCTATGGTGACATCACTTCCCCTGAGCTCAGCCACCATGTTTGTTTGAAATCAAGTGCACGTTGTCCCGTGTGTTTGTTTGTGATTGGTATTGCAGTTCTTCTGTGAGCCAAATAAGTGAAACTAGAACGGCACTCTTCGACATCACGACATCGACCAATATTCCTCAACCCACATTGTTACATCATTATACATACTTGTACCAAGTTTGATTCAAATATATTTAGCTGTTCTCAAGTGTTACATTTGTACCTGACATTACCTCTGATCTTTGATCTCTTGATGCCAAAATCGAATCAGTTCATCTTTGCATCGTACAGTAAACTTATACAGTTCGGTCAAATCCCATCACTGTGTCCCAAGTTAGCACGGTAACAGAATTTTTACCTAACAGGACCTCTGACCTTTGATCTTTTGATCCCATAATCTAATCAATTTATCTTTACATCATTATAAATACTTGCACCAAGTTTGACGTCGATCGCTCCAGCCATTCACCTGACAGGACCTCTGACCGTCGACGGCAAAATCTAGTCAGTTCATCTTTGTATCATCATGTAGACTCTTCCAAGATGGTAAAAATTCCATCACTGTTTCAGAAGTTAGTGCGGTAACAGAATTTTACCTTGCAGGCCTGCTGACCTCTTGACCCCATAATGTAAACGGTTAATCTTTGCATCATTATATATACTTGTACCAAGTTTGACTTTGATCCCTTCTGCTGTTTTGAAGTTGTCACGGTGACAAAAACCCATCACAGATGGACAGCCAACCCATCGGACAACCAGAAAACATAATGTCTCCGGCAACTTTGTCAGGGGAGGCATAAAAAATAATTATGTTCAAATTTATTCATTCACTCCTTCATCCATTCCTTTTGCCACTGTAGGCACTACCACTGTCCAATCAGTAACATTCACAACTACCTGCATATGTAGCTCATAGAAATGCACATGGGCTGCTGCTCCTCCAGAATTTCCACTGCTCGAGGGTCCCAATCTGGGGACAAGACAGCAAAGATTAAGCAAGAATATTCCATCAGGTGGCAAGACTCACTTCACAGGTAAACAACCTTATTTCAACACGTAACAAGACTAACCTTGCAGATAAACAACCATATTCCAACAAATGACAACACTCACCTTGCAGGTAAAAACAAAAACAAAAACAAAACCTTTTCTAACACATGACAACACTCACCTTGCAGGTTTAAAAAAATTAATATATATTCCAACACATGACAAGACTCAGCATGCAGGTAAACAACCATATTCCAACACGTGGCAAGACAAGCTGTTACAATTCCTTTCATCAGAAGAAGTTTGACGAACTTGGAATGTTTGTTGTTACCATTATGAGCAACAACTCATTGATGTTGGGATCCCGAGCTGGGCTGGTGAACAAACAAGGGACTTTAAGGATGACGTAATCCACCGCAGAATGCTCAGTACGCAGATGCAGAAACCCCGAGAAACAGCAATCTTCGGGGAATGTGAACTGCTATTGTACGTGAGCAATAAGGATTGTTCCCTAAAATGGCTCTCAAATCTTATAAAAGAAGGTGAAAATACTTGGAAAGGAACCTGAGAGAAAGGAACAAAGAAATGAAATATGGTTTACCCGTCTGCAACTGACCGATTGTTTACCATTTTCTTCCCATTTTCTCATGCGTCTTATGGTTTTTGAGATAGAAAATGAAATGTTACGAGTATTTCGTGTGCTTATTATTATCGAGTTTCAGAATTATTGCAGTATAGTTTATTCTCCACAACCACGCCATCTCCACAACACAGCGCCCTCATCAGCAAACAGAGGCAAACTGTTTCAGAGGCAAATCCAAACGGCCGATTTGCATAAACGGATCAAGACGGGCTTTGCCCTGGAAAGGGCCAGCCAATCAGAGGTGAAAGGGGCGGAGCCAGCCTGGGGTGAAGGTTCAGAGGTGAAAGGGGGAAGCGCCGATTTCGGGTGGCGAAACCACCAATGCTTCTCCCCTCGGGCTATAAGAAGCTGCATTGGCAACGTGCAGGGAGTTGGTGGTGGAGCTGTTATCTATAACAATATTGTTATTTTAATTTTAATGGTTTAATGGTTTTATCTCCAACGAAGATTTTTTTGTTCTCTTATTATCTACAAATACAAGAATGAATATTTGTTCAAGAGAAAATAAGCTTGTCTCAGAAGTGTGTATGTTAGTCATCACTTTGTACATATTTTTTAATTTTTTTTTTCAGATGTCTCAGATGAAGAAAGTGCAACCGAGTGGAGCATAGAACAGGAAAAAAAAGAGGGGCAGAGTCGAAGATGAGTCCCATCAAAGAGGGCCGTTAGATACATGGATAAAAAGAAGTAAAGAAGAAGTAGGAGAACCTGGAGAAGTCAAAGATGATGTCGGTGCAGAGAAGGATTTTTCTGATACGGATTCAGCTCGGTCAGAATTTAATACTCTCTCTCCTCAGTCTCGTTGTCAGGATGATGATCCATGTGAAGAAAATAAAGAAGTTTTTAGCATATTTTTGCAAAGAAGCGATTTTGGCTGTTTGAAGAAACTGATTCCAGATCATTTGAAGATGACAATATTACAACATGGCCCTGAAAGATATCAGAATAAAAGTGGTCCATTTGCTGAGGATGGGAGCTCAAAAATTGAAATTGAAGACCGCAGTGTCCGTCTTCAAAGACTCAGTGACCGATTTTCTTTTCTTCTGAACTTGAACTCAGGAGTGATTGAAGATGAACAAGAAAGAGAGAAATTAAAAAAAGGAATGTTCAGACTTTGCAAATTATTATGACAATGATGTGGTTGCAATTCAGTTATATGACGAAATTATTGATTTTGTGATGCTCCTTCGAGATGGAGGGAATAGAGTTCCCCCTGATCCTAAAGATGCTCTGGAGTCTTTACTGCACTATGGGAGGGATGTCTTTCCAACGCTGTGTGTTTCATACAGATTACTGCTTGCAATCGCATTTTCAGTCGCAAGCTGTGAAAGGTCATTTTCAAAACTGAAATTAATAAAAACATATCTGAGGTCTTTTATGTGACAGGAGTGACTGACCAACCTGGCTTTAATAAGCATTGAAAAATAATTTCTCACAGCTGATGTAAAAAATGAAGTAGTTCAGGTGTTTTGTGACAGGAGGTATCATTTGGGGAAAAGAACTTAATAAATTTTATTGATTTATATTAAAATCGAATAAAGCGTTTATTTCATGTTTCATCTGTGTTTATATATTCAAAATGTTTTCCTTTCTCATAATATTTCTCAGTATATTAGGCCTTATACTTGAGTCTTTTGGGCATACAATGAAGATTTGCCCCGGGCATCAGCAGACCTCTGCATGCCACTGGTGCTTCGTAACAGCAATCATCCAACAATCCATTGGGACCGTACTCTGTGCAGAGTATTGGCGCTGTCTAAGCAGTCTCCTGGGCGATTGGGCACAATCCTGGACGGGTCGCCACTCCAACGCAAGATACCAGTGTAGATACATTTTTATCATTATGGGTTTGAAGGTGATGAAATAAATAAATTGATGATAGTTAAAACTTGGGATTAAAATGAAAATGTTAAACCTGAAATAAAATGTACTCAAATATGATATGATGTTTTTAAGTGTGTATCCATCTGGAATTAACATAATTATATTTCTCCTTTGTATGGAAAGATCACCTGTATATTAAAAGTGTAAACAGCTTGAACTTTGCCAATTAGTTGAATGTAAGAAGAATTGCCTATCATTCCAAAGCTATCAAAAGGAATTTTTATAAAAGACACAAACAAGTTAGAATGTGGATTTAAGATGTCCAGATGTATCCACTAAGTTCTCATCGTTTCAAGATAATATATCTTCCCAGTTTTGGGAGAAGCAGACTGACTTTTGACCAACATATGATGGAAACTTGTTTTAACGACCAGAGTGGGTGTTTTACGTCATTCCAGCATTCTGTGCATTTTCTGTATTAGGAAAAGATTAACATGTCTGGATTTGAAATATGTGTTTCAACCATTCAAGCAAGAGCTGTCCAAGAAGATTGAAGCTAAGCTTCACCTGGAAGATGTCAAGATCAGACAAACTGGTGCCAGTGCCAGAGATGATTAAAAAAACTGTCTTACTGAAAATTATATAAGGACTAAGATTCTCCATTTGTATTTGAGAGATCTGGAATGATGAGTTTGTCTGTTCAGAATCTCCGATACACACATGATAATTAAGTATTTGTCTGTTTAATAAATAAATGCTGAAATTGTACTGATGACTGAGAATTCTTCGACACCAGCAAGCTGGCACTCATTTTTGCCAACCTCAGAACGATGACAGGCTGAGTCAACCCCACCTGATATGGCTTCAACAACCAAGTGGGATTTGAACTCAGGACTCGAAGATCCCAAGCCCACCACTCTTGCAATTAAGCCCACACCAGGCATGTAACAGCGATGAGAAGGTCACATCTCGGGGTTGTGGATTCACAGGGCAAGTTTTAAAATGATATTTACAATTAATCGTGTTGGGGGAGGGGGGAGCAACAGGAACTGTGAGAGCTGTTATAAATATAATTGTTTCCTTGGATCCAGGGTCACAAGATAAATTACACGAGATTTTTGCATCTCATGCTGAAGGGAGAAATGTGTGTGTGCGTGTGTGTGTGTATGTGTGTGTATGTGTGCGTCTGTGTGCGTGTGTGTGTGCGTGTCTGTGCGTGTGTCTGTGTGCACGCGCGCACATTTTCAGGACATGGAAGAAACTCAACCCTTTACTTCCATGGATATTCTGTGTATTTCAATGCATTTTCCTGAGTCCGATTTGCATCGAGGAACACAACAATTATTGTTGTGTTGGAATTGGCACTCTTTCATTGAAATGCCGAAAAATATGTTTAAAAGTTGAATTACAGATTTCACACCAGCAATGACAGGTTAAAAGATCCCCAGTTAGTCAAAGTTAATCAATGAAAACACGCACCACATATGTGCGAAACGCCTCATCAGCACATATCATTTTAAAAGTCCCTTATCTGTACTGTATAGTCCGTGGGCCAAGGGGACCGACCGTGCACCTAATGTGCATCAATATGTTCATTCATGTCCCCTTGGATGGAGAAAAAGTAAAATCCTCTTTATCTCTTTGATAATGACTCCATGCTCTGCCATGCCATCTGTCATCCCTCAGATTGGCAAGCAGCAGCCTCTTCACTCTCTGCAGATATGGATAAAATCACAAACTGGTCCAACACATGGAACATGTCTTTAAATCCTGACAAATCTCACACTCTCACGATGTCTCTCCGAAACGACCGTCTGGAACCACCGCCCCAATTTACTTTGTCAAAAATCCCCTTCAAGAAGTCCTTTCATTCAAGCTTTTGGTTCTCACCATCTGCCACAATCTTTGGCTTTGGAGGACAGCTTGGAGATGTGGCTCTCCCAGGAGTCACCAAATGGACATCCCACGTTGTGTAAAGTCCTTTCTTGGCACACCTGAGCTTCAAACCATTTCCAAAGTTTTCATTAGCAGGCTGATGAAGAACTGCTCCCCCCTCTGGGGTGGTGTTCCTGCCTCACACCAAGCTCGACTTCACACTGTGGAAACCATGGCTTTTTAGACCATTGGTGTCTCCCACGATGAAGCTGAGTCTTTGGGTCTCTCACTCTCACCAGAGGCAGGTTGGTGGTCTTTCTCTCTTCTTCAGTCTCCTCTCTGGCCTTACCCCCCCGCCCAAGCCCCACTTTCTCTGTGATTTGTCTCCTCTATTTTTCTTCAGAGTGTTCAAAGTCCACCAAAAATCTACTTCCAGTGAAACTGCAAAAATCAAGAATCACTGCTCACCTTCCCTCTTTCATTCCTTTTTTTTCCCACCTCTGGAACAAACTCCCACACTCTCTTCAATCCCACTCCTCCCTCCAGGTTTTCAAAACAGCTGTTCACCACCATCTCATGCCTTCCCCCATCCAAAATCTTGATCTTTACTACCCCGGATAATCCACCCCAAACCCACCTCCTACAAAATTCCCTGTTCTCCTTCCTGAAAGTCTCTGCAGTACGATCTCGTTTACCCGTGTACCCCGCCCCATCCCTCTCCTTTCCACAGATATCCTATTGCCTTTGTTCCCCACTACTTTGTGGTTCCCTCTCCCAGCCTCTTGTCTCCTATCTTGTTATATGTTTCTGTGTATTAACTCTTACACGAGACTGGATTTGGTGTTCAAAAAAACCCCCAAAAACACGACCTGCTTTTAAGATTCAAAATAGGGGCAACACCACTGGCCACTCACCTGGTAGAAGAAGGATACTGAGGAGGAAATCAACTGAGGAGGATCCGAGGATCCCAAGCCCACCACACTCGCCATTAAGCCAACACCAAACATATTCTGTTATTATCCTGTCAAACTTTGATTTATATGGTAAGTTTTGAATCTCGACATGTGGAGCTTAAATAGTTCCAAGATAATCGATTCATTGTCCAACACCCCTCCCTATTCCATCTCAAGGCGCTGCATGACATCGCCGTGCGCTGAAGGTGCCTGCGATGATGTGCGTCGAAAGAGCGTACTCAGTTTTCACTCCTCCCGAGGTCGGCGAAATGAGCACCAGTGTGTGGAGGAGGAGGAGGAGGAGGAGGGGGAGGAAGAGGAGGAGGAGGAGGAGGAGTAGGAGGAGAAGAAGGAGAAGGAGAAGAAGAATCCATTTGTAACTTCGCGAAAAAAAAATTCAACAACTATATTGGTCTGTTGTGTCTGTGTGTCTGTCACACGATTTGTGCGAGCAGTTTTCAAGCAATCGTTCTGAAATTTTTGTGGATATTCTGGCCAAGGACAACAACGCTCAATTTTGGTGAAGATCCAAATCCTGATCGTGATCTGAGAATCTTTCAACGATTCTTCACCATTGAGTGATTGGGCCAAAAATGATATGTAGTACAATATCTCAAAAGGTTAATAATGGATTTCGATTAAACTTGGTGGACCGGTTGGGAATGCCACGAGGATGAATCAACTCAATTTTGGTGAAGATCCGAATCTTGATTTGTCTGTGAGAATTATTTAATTTTTAACTGATTCTTCACCATTGAGAGATGGGACTAAAAACGATATTCCATGATATCTCAAAAAGTTGTGGACAGATTCGGATGAAACTTGGTTGACATGTTGGGTGTGTAACAAGGACGAATCGATCCGATTTTGGTGAACATCCCAAATCCGGATTCGAGAATTTTTCAAGAGATTCTTCACCATTGACAGATGGAGCCAAAAACTATGTACTGTCGAGGCCAAAAATATTGGCACCCTTGCACTTTTTCAAATAATACACCATTTCTTTCAGAAAATTGTTGAAATTAAAAAATATTTTGGTATCCAGAAATGTACTTCTTTGGTTTGCAGTGGAACAAAAAAAACAAAGGTGAAAAAAAAAACTAAATGTTCGCTTCTTCCACACAGAAATCCTAAAATGGCCCGGACAATATTATTGGTACATTTTCGAAGTTGCGAGAAATAATGAGATTTCAAGCAGGATTGATTTAAGTCGACAAATGAGATTTCAACTGTGGTGAGTTGCAGATGTCTGCAATATAAAAATCACGCATTCAACGAGTTTGAATGGAGAAAAGGAGTCATTCTGCTGTTTGTGTCACTGTGTGAACCACAATGGGCAGGGCGAAAAGAAAGAAAACCAAAGAATTGTCTGAGTAGGTCAGACACAAGATTGTAGCCAAGCATGGACAATCTCAAGGAAACAAGTCCATCTTCAGAGACCATGATGTTCCTGTGTCCACCGTAAGCAATGTTATCACAAAGTGTAAGGCCCATGGCACAGTAGCAAACTCCCTGGGCGTGGCCACAAGAGAAAGCTTCATCGCAGGATTGTTCGAATGGTGGAGAAAGACCCTCGATCAACTGACAAAAGATTCAAGCCAATCTTCAGACACAAGGTATGACAGTTTCAACTCGCACCATCCGTCGCCAACTCGATGAAAGGGGTTCTATGGTGGGAGACCCAGGAGGACCCCACTGCTGATAGAGAGAGACATAAGAAAGCACGACTGGAGTTTGCCAAAACACACCTGAACAAGCCAAAATCCTTCTGGGAGAATGTCGTGTGAACAGATGAGGCCAAATTAGAGCTTTTTGGGAAAGCACATCATCTCTATGTTTGCAGAAAACAAAATGAAGCCTTCACAGAAAAGAAAACCTTCTCTACAGTCAAACATGGAGGAGATTCAGTGATGTTTTGGGGTTGCGATGCTGCCTCGGGCACTGGGTGCCTTGAATGTGTGCGTGGCATCATGAAATCAGGAGATTACCAAGACATCTGGGAGCGCAATGTTCAACCCAGTGTCAGAAAGCTGGGTCTCCATCTAAGGTCATGGGTCTTGCAGCAGGACAATGACCCCAACACACACTTCAAAAAGCACCCAGGAATGGTTCAAGACAAAACGATGGACTGTTCTAAAGTGGTGAGCAATGAGTCCAGATCTCAATCCCATTGAACACCTGTGGGGAGATCTGAAACCAGCAGTTGGGAGAAGGCACCCATCAAATCTGTGAGAACTGGAACAGTTTGCACAAGAAGAGTGGGCCAAACTTCAAGTGGAGAGCTGTAGGAAGCTCATTCATGGCTAAAGGAAGCGCTTGACTGCAGGAATTTTGTCCAAAGGTTGTGCTGCCAAATATCAAGTCGAGGGTGTGAAGAATTTTGTCAATGCCATTTATTTTTATTTTCTGATTTAAAAGGAGATATTAAGTTCTGAATCAAAAACAAATATTCTGTAATATGAACGGTTAAATAAAGAATTGTGGAGACAAAATACTTTTACCAATTTGAAGTTATTTTTAGAGAAAATCGGTTATTTATTATTATTGTTATTATTATAGTTATTTGAAAAAAGCACAAGGGTGCCAATATTTTTGGCCACAACAGTATAACATGATATCTCAAAACGTTGTGGACGAGTTATGACAAAACTCGGTGGATGAGTTGGTGAGGTGACAAGAACAAGCCGATTCGGTTTTCGTTAAGGTCCGGATTCAGATCTGCCGATCAGAAAGATACAAAATGTAAACTGTTCAGCCTGGCGGAGCCATGTGCTCTACAGAGTGCCGTTCCGTTTCGTGAAGTGTCACTCGACGAGTGATTTTTCATTTGTTTGTTACTTGGCGAAATCTTTGATTTCGTCACGTATGTTGGTCTGTTCCGTTTGTTGGTTTGGTTGTTTGTTTGTTTGTGCGGTCGTCTACAGCCCAAACGGCTGGACCAGTCGTTCTTAAATTTTTACACCTGATAGGCAATCCACCTGAGACGGTCTGCGTCCAAAGCCCATCTTAATCGGACTAAATGTCACGACGTGACGTCACACAACGTGAAAACACATTTTTGGACATAACTCAGTGACCGGAAGTCGCAGCGACTTCCGGTTGACGCCAAATTAAACTTCATTAAAATCTCTAAATGATTACTGGATGCATCAAATTACAAATTAAGCATAGTTTTCGCAAGCGTATGACATCAAAGTTTTGCCTATTGATGTCATTTTAAAAAAATATTTACGCTCGTGTGCAGCCGAAACGACTGAAGCAATCGTTCTCAAATTTTAACACGAGATAGCCAATCTTGCTGAAATAGTCTGGGATCAAATCACGTCATAATCGCACTTAACGTCACAACGTTCTGTCAAAAAAAGGTGAAAACAAGCTTTTGAACATAACTCAGGAACCGTAACTCGTAGTGACTTCCTGTTGACGCCAAAACAAACTTCAATGGAATATCTAAATGTTTTAAAATGCATGTTAGTACAAATGATGTACAGTTTTCGCAAGCGTATGACGTCAATGTTTTTAGCTATTGGCGTGATTTAAAAAAAAAATTCTATTCGTTCTACAGGTCACAATTGAGCCTGGTGTTGGCTTAGTGGTTAGGGTGGCGGCTTGGGATCCCAGTGTCCTGAGTTCAAGCCCCGTTGGCTGCTGAATTAACACCAGGGGGTTGACTCAGCCTGTCATCCTTCCGAGGTCGGCGAAATGAGTGCCAGTGTACTGGTCCCGGTGTATGCCCCGGTTAGAATAGGTGTACCATATCCCTGTGTGTCGTCTGAGGCGACCAGGGTTGGCGTCAGGAAGGGCATCCGGCCATAAAACATTGCCTCACAAAAAGCCAAACCCCTGCACAGCAGGGAAAAATGGCTGTAAAAACGGTCTACAGGTCACAATTCTTAACCGATATGGATGAAATTTTAACAGCTGATAGAAATCTACAGTGCAAAAAGATCTGTGACTTTTGGTGATGTTCAAGATCAGGATCTGGATTCTGCATCACTTTATATTATCGCCCATTATAAACCAATGGGGAATTTGGTGAATTACACATGGCTATTTCTCAAAGAGTTTTGCAGTTATTATATTGAAAATTATACTGTCTATTTATGCAAGTATTATTAACATGTGTACAAAGTTTGATCGAAATTGACCCAAGGTCAACGTCAGGATCATCCAAAACATGAAAAACACACATATAAAATACTTATTTTTGTTTTACAACATATTTCAAACCTGATAACGGGATCGTGAAACTGGTTGAAAAGCAATGTTCCAAGGTATTTTCAAATATTTTCTACGATCAGAATGAAGGCAACAAGCACCGATGATAAGTTGTTGAATGTCACATGGTGGCTTTAAACGAGTTGTGAAAATTTTCAATCGACTGTCGTTACCATGACAACGCGTGCCTGATAATTGTTATTTGTGACGTCGCGTCATTTTATTAATGTACGAACAAATAAACATCACACATTCCATGACATTACAGCTTGGACCACCACACGGAAAGGTCAACTTATTTGCCAAGTGTCATGCTCAGCACGATTTTTCATTTTCTTGTTTGTTATCTTGCCAAAACGAAGTTTTTGCAAGATATGTAATTCAGCTTGTATTTATTATTATTTTTTTTTGTTTGTTTGTCTGTAATCACGTATTGATCACTCTGCAGAGCACAGTTATCATTGGAAATTTTTGTAACTTCGCATATCAGAGTCCTATAGAGGTCCCTTTCAGCGCATAAAATTTTCAAGGTCAAGGTCACTTTGTCGCAAATCAGGGGAGTCGACGAAACCCTTATTTTTTGAGTAATTTTGATCGGATCGTCTAAAACTTCATGGGAATATAGTTCATGGTCTGGCGCTCAGCTGATTAATTTTTGGTGGCGATTGGCCTTGACCTTCATGGTTAGCGCCCGAGGTCAAAAGTTTTTGACCCCTGGGTCAAATTTTGAAATCTTAGATACCATATCGAGTAATACCTCATATGAAAGCGCTTGATAAGTGTTTTCCAGATCTGTCAAAAGTTTGACGCTATGACGTCATCACGTCATGACGAAAAACGGATTTTTCATGAAAATTTCATTTCCTCAGTTCTCATCAAAATCTCTTGATATTTCATGTACAACGGTCCTGGAGAGAAACCATTAACCATACGAAAATATAAAGGTCAAGGTCAAAGGTCAAGGTCACAAAAAGATCAAGCATCAAGGTCGACGAAACCCTTATTTTTTGAGTGACTTTAATCGAATAAATAAGTCACTCATGTTCACATTTTGGCAAGATACTGGTCACCCTGGGGGTGACATTGGTTTTTATGTTTGTCTGGGCGATATCTGAGCCATCCTTTGAGCGAGGAAACTGAAAGTTGGGCACAATCTGAACAAGTGCTTTGGCAAAAACAGGATTTCTCATGTTTTTATTAATCAATTACTTATTTATTTTCTTTCTCATCTGGGCAATATCTCAGACACCTTTTGAGCTCGGAAGATGATATTTGGACATGACAGTGACCAAGTAATTTGGCGATTGAGGGATTTTTTTGAAAAAAATAATTAATTAGTAAATCATTCATTTTTCGATTAATTCCTTAATTTTCAAAAAAGTTACAGATTCGGATGAAACAGTGGTGGCTGATGTATGCTATTAGCCAATTGATTCGGAAATTAATTATTTTACGATTTTTATTTATTTATTTAAATTACACAATGAATCCGTTGTTGTGCACCACCCCCTCCCAATTACGCATCATTGTGCTGCACGGCGGCATCATTCGATGCCAATGGCACACCGCCCGGCAGTGTTGCGTGCTGGAGGATATGCTATTTATTTATTTGGCATGGGCCGGTGCACTCTGAACAGACTTCCATTATTTACTTCTTTTTGAAAAAAAAATTTGGTGTGACAAATATATTAGCTATACTTTTCGCTCGCCTGGAACGTAGTTCCGGAGAGCTGATGGAATGATATGTCGTCCATCTGTCAATCCACAAACAATGGCAACTTCTTCTCTAAAACTACACAATTTTAAATTTTGATGAAACTTGACCACAACCTTCATCACCCAGTATGTACCAAGTATGTTCATGACATTAAAAACATTTCGGGTTTCAGGGCTGAATGGGGTGGGGGTTGCCCCCTCCGCCCCACAAATATGGATTTGCTATAACATTGGTTCATTGGTACATTTTGCTGATTCCATCCCATGTTGATTTCCTCCTCAGTATCATTATTCGACCAGGTGAGCGCCAAGGTGTATTTCCCCTCCGTTTCGGTTATTTCTCTGAAATAAGCCTCAGTGTCCTGCCCTCAATCCATACGTACGTAAACATTTGACTACAAAGTTTTCTCCACAAACTACCCGACCAAAAACGAACAAATTTTGGACGATGCATCAGGACAGCAAGATCTCATGGTGTTGTGCTCCCCATAAAGTGGGTTTAGGGGGGGATTGCCTCAAATATCGGTGCTATATTCAAAAATCTTCTCAGAAACCAACAGAGAGATCCAGACCAACCTCACCACGAGGCATCGGGACCACCCTCTAACTTTAAATTGTGCTCCTCATGGCCCCCAGAAAGGAGACCGCCCCTCTTCCCCGAATCCCTCATTTGCACGAAAACATCTTCTTCTCCACAACTACCTGAGCGATATGGACCAAATTTGGTCCAATGAATCAGGACAGTAAGGTCTCATGGGGTTGTGCTCCCAATCCAAATCCGAACATTTAAAGGTCGTTAAAGGGGGTTTTTGCCCCAAATATTGGTTCTTCATTCCAAAATCTCCTCAGAAAGACAACCAGATCCAGAACAAACTGGCCATGCCGCATTGTGACCATTCCACATCGTGACCATTCCACATCGTGACCATTCCGCATCGTGACCATTCCGCATCGTCACCATTCCACATCGTCACCATTCCACATCGTGACCATTCCACATCGTGACCATTCCACATCGTGACCATTCCACATCGTGACCATTCCACATCGTGACCATTCCACATCGTGACCATTCCACATCGTGACCATTCCACATCGTGACCATTCCGCATCGTGACCATTCCGCATCGTGACCATTCCGCATCGTGACCATTCCGCATCGTGACCATTCCACATCGTGACCATGTCCCAACCTCAAGTTGTGCTCCCGTGACCACACTGAAGTTTACAAATCGCATCCTGCCCACCACCATTCACTGCATCATCTACAGTCTAGAACATTCATTATGACATCACCCACCACCACCACAACTACCACCATTCACTACATCATCTACAGTCTATAACATTCATGATGACATCACCCCCCACCACCACCACCATTCACTACGTCATTCATTATCATATCATCCACCACCACCACCATTCACTACATAATCTACAGTCTACATTATTCATTATCACATCATCCACCACCACCACCATTCACTACATCATCTGCAGTGTGCATCATTCATTATCACATCATCCACCACCATTCACAACATCTACAGTCTACATCATTCATTATCACATCACCCACCACCACCACCACCATTCACTACGTCATTCATTATCATATCATCCACCACCACCACCATTCACGACATCATCTACAGTCTACATTATTCATTATCACATCATCCACCACCACCACCATTCACTACATCATCTGCAGTGTGCATCATTCATTATCACATCATCCACCACCATTCACATCATCTGCAGTGTGCATCATTCATTATCACATCATCCACCACCACCACCATTCACTACATCATCTGCAGTGTGCAGCATTCATTATCAGATCATCCACCACCACCACCATTCACTACATCATCTACAGTCTCCATTATTCATTATCACATCATCCACCACCACCACCACCATTCACTACATCATCTACAGTCTCCATTATTAATTATCAGATCATCCACCACCACCATTCACTACATCATCTACAGACTACATCATTCATTATCACATCATCCACCACCACCACTACCACCACAACCAAACACCGCATCCTCCACCACAACCACTTAATCATCCTCCATCCTCCATTCATGTATCCTCTTGTCGTTGTTTCTCCAGAACACGACCATGATGGGCGGGCACGTTGAACACCGTTACCGATGTGAGTTTCCTCGATGTGCTCGATCAGTTCCCTGAGGGTGGGAAACGCGACTCCGCAATCCCCAAATCGACAGGTGTTGGAGAAGAAAGGGTTGGTGTCGCGGCCCGACATCGTCACCAACACAAAGGAGGAGGGACGGCACAGGGAGAGGGAGAATGTTCGAGAAACGGAAGATGAAAGCGACGAGGGTGAGGTGGGGGTGAGGGGTGAGGGGTGTGGGGTGTGTGTCACAGACAGAGGGAGAATGACGGAGGGAGAAGAAGAAGAAGCAGTTCGTGGGACGGATGAGGGAGAAATCCTGAAGAAGAGAAAATTCGGAAAAAGAGGGAAAGAAAGTCAGATAATGGTAAAAGGATGAAGTGGAGATGAGGGATTATTGAAGGAGGCTGGACAAAGCGAAGACTTTGCTGGTCGCGTGAGAGAAGAAGAAGAAGTAGAAGAGGTAGAAGAAGTAGAAGAAGAAGTAGTAGAAGAAGAAGTAGTAGAAGAAGAAGAAGTAGTAGAAGAAGAAGAAGTAGTAGAAGAAGAAGTAGTAGAATAAGAAGAAGTAGTAGAAGAAGAAGAAGTAGTAGAAGAAGTAGTAGAAGAAGTAGTAGAAGAAGTCGTAGAAGAAGTAGTAGAAGAAGAAGAAGAAGAAGAAGAAGTAGTAGAAGAAGTAGTAGAAGAAGTCGTAGAAGAAGTAGTAGAAGAAGTAGTAGAAGAAGAAGAAGAAGAAGAAGAAGAAGAAGAAGAAGTAGAAGAAGAAGAAGAAGATGAAGTAGAAGAGGAAGAAGAAGAAGAAGAAGAAGAAGAAGAAGAAGAAGAAGCAGAAGAAGAAGAACAAGAAGAAGAATAGCGTCGCTTGCGCTGAGAGGAGTTGGAAAGTGAAAGTGGATGGAAAGGATTTTTTTTTTCAAACCATTCCCCGAACATCACATCATGACGCCATGAGAAAACCTGTGGTAAAAACAACACGCGACGTTCCCTCCACGCAGAAACCCCGTTTCCGTGACGTCACTACACCGACCGCCATCTTGGAGAAGATGTGAAAACGGACAACAGAAGAAGAAGAAGAACGATCTTTGGGAGGTTGTTGTTCACCTTGGTGATGACTTGTTGTTGTTAACCTTGGTGATGACTTGTTGTTGTTAATCTTGGTGATGACTTGTTAATCTTGGTGATGACTTGTTAATCTTGGTGATGACTTGTTAATCTTGGTGATGACTTGTTAATCTTGGTGATGACTTGTTAATCTTGGTGATGACTTGTTGTTGTTGTTCACCTTGGTGATGACTTGTTGTTGTTGTTAATCTTGGTGATGACTTGTTAATCTTGGTGATTACTTGTTAATCTTGGTGATGACTTGTTGTTGTTGTTGTTAATCTTGGTGATGACTTGTTGTTGTTGTTGATCTTGGTGATGACTTGTTGTTTATCTTGGTGATAACTTGTTGTTGTTGTTGTTGATCTTGGTGATGACTTCTTGTTGTTGTTGTTGTTAATCTTGGTGATGACTTGTTGTTAATAGTCAGGTTCACCGTGTACCTGAAACGTGGTCCCGTGGGAATTGCGTGCCAAAAGCGATTTTATTGTTTAAATGGCATCTTCAGGGTCTTGGGAGACAGAAAAACTTTGGTGGCAATTTTACTTTTGGGAATTTGGGTTTTTGTGGGGGCTTAAACGGGGGTACCGTCATTTCGCTGTTTATCGCCCGAAATGAAAGCGCCAATATTGATATAACTATTTTTATCTCTTAAAATATTAATAGGAAAATTATGAAAAAAATCAGGTGTCTTCCACATATCATCATTCATTTATGTACCAAACATTTAGTTGATATCTGAAATAATTATTGATGTTTATGTATTTCCAGATATGCACTTATGAAGAAGTTCACCCGTTTCGAAGCAAGTCCTGTTGATATTCAACTATAACGGACGTGACAATGAACTCACTCACCTGCATCATTTGCGATAAAGGCAAGCGGAAGGGCGACACCTTTGTACAGAATGTTACATCAGATTCTATTGGTAACATCAAGAACTTTGCCGAGAAGCGAGCACAGTATGGAGAAACGCAGTATGCACCTCTGGCTGAAAATCTGTCAAAGTTATCTGCATCTGAGACAGAAAACATCCATTACCACAAAGAATGTTACAAACTCGTAGTGCACAAAGGTATGCTGGAAAGAGCCGAAAAGAGATTTTGTGAAACATCATCTGGTGAATCACAAATGCGACCAGCTGAACTCTTACGTCCATCCTTGGCACATGATGAGGATTCTGTCAGACGTGTTCGCAGGTGTTGCCCAATGGAGCCAAAGACCAAGTCCTGTGCGTTTCTCTGTGATAATCCGACAGATGGAGAGTTTCATCCTGTCCTGACAGATACGATGGGGACCCGCTTTCTGGACATAAAAACGAAGACACGTGATGACAAAGTCCGAGCAAACCTATCACTGTTCCTTGAAGTTGGTGATGCCGCTGCAAATGAAATGTGTTATCACAGAGATTGTTTATGAAATGTTGAACGCCAATGCTGTTCTTTCAGATTTGATTGTACTGGGGTCGATGATAATATCACCAAGCATATGTGTGACATTGAAATTGTGAATGCAGTCAAATGTTCGCTCTCGTCTGGTGCTGTTCTCAGTATGAATGATGTTAATTAAGAGTATCTGTCAACTTTGACTGAACATGGTGTTAGTGTGGATAGCTCCGACTTCAAACGCCACCTAAAAAGTTTGATAACAGAAAATATCAGTTCTGCTGAATTTGTCAGGCCCCATCGACTCAATGAAAGTGAGCATATCATCAATAGTAAAACCCTTTCAGTTGCTGTTGGTAAAGTAGTACCCCAAGATTCGGGGGAAACACTGAGCGACATTGTTAGAGTTACTAAGTTGCTTCGTGATGAGTTGTTGAATTGCAAAGATAAGTGGCACTTCACTGGTAACATGTCGCTTGAAAATCCACCAATGGTAGCTTTCTTTCTGAAGCAGCTACTCTTTGGCACAAATGCACACTCTGTTTCTGGTAGGCGGGATGAAGCCATAAAGAACACCGTCAGCATTGTATCACAAGTACTTGTGCAAAATGTAAAGAGCGTCAAGCAAGTTCGCCATAAGCCGAAGTCAGATGTTGGATTTGTGTCACACAGAGACACTGCTGAACATTGGCTTGGCACTCTCTGTACACAACAAAGTACGCAGCAAACAGCTTGTCAACTTCCTGTCAGACCTACATCTTGGAACCAGCTACAGCAGTGTCCTCAACATCGAGAAGAGAGTGGAGTGTGGAGTGGTCGAGAGAATGAAATCCACTGGTGACTATTGCATACCGACATTTGTCAAGAAAGGCAAATCCGTTTTCAAGACTTTGCAGATCTTTGGATGTCCAGACAGTCTTCCTGAAGCTGATGTTGTCAATGTCGAGACGTTCGTCTGCAGTGTATACTCCAGCAAAAGTTTGTGCGTCACATTGCCAGATCTTTGGGAGCTGTTCAAGGTCAAGAACTTGGAGGATGAAACGCTTCCACCGACGCGAAGCACTCTGAAACCTCACATACAGCGTGCCAACCTGATGTCCAAAAGAGACAAAACCACCCAAGAACCGAGGCCAAAGAACCTGATCCCAGAGGGCAATGGATGGAAACTAAATGACGACAAAAACCTTATACCAGTACAATGTCTCGAAAAGCCAGCACCGCGTGTTGTACTTGAACTAGTTAGATGTGGATGCAAAGGTGCGTGCAAAGAGAAAGTGAACTGGTCATGCCATTAAAAAAAAAAAAAAAAAATCGTTTGCCATGCACCGACTGTGGAAATGTGAATGACTTCAGTATTTGTGACGAAGATGACATGAAGCCAATCAGTTCGCCAATGCATTAAGATCAGCAAATGACCCAATAAGATTCATTTAAAATTCTCCATTCATTTAGTCTAGAGTTAGTATTCATCGAGATGTTGAGTGGAGTAATTACTGGTGGTAAAAGGTGGTATGAATGTGTGATGATTACAGAAAAGTATATTTTTATTTCCTTTATTTGTATCAGTGCTATGAAGTCATGTAATGAATATTACATGTTTTATCACAGAATACATTTGTCGTTTTTTTTCAGATGTGTCTTCTTCTTCCTCTTTCGGCTTGCTCCCGCTAGGGGTCGCCACAGCGGACCAACTGTCTCCATTTTGCTCTATCCTCCACATCTTCCATTGACACTCCAACCACCCGCATGTCCGCCCTCACCGCATCCATGAACCTCTTCTTTGGCCTTCCTCTTCTCCTCCTGCCTGGCGGCTCCATCTTCAACATCCTTCTCCCGATATACTCCGTTTCCCTCCTGTGCACATGTCCAAACCATCTCAATCTCGCCTCTCTCACTTTGTCTCCAAACCGTCCGACCTGCGCTGTCCCTCTAATACACTCATTTCTTATCCTATCCATCCTCGTCACTCCCAACGAGAATCGCAGCATCTTTAACTCTGCCACCTCCAGCTCTGCTTCCTGTCTTTTTGTTAGCGCCACCGCCTCCAAACCATACAACATAGCTGGTCTCACTACCGTCTTGTATACTTTCCCCTTCACTCTTGCAGCTAGCCTTCTGTCACAAATCACTCCTGCAACTCTTCTCCACCCACTCCATCCTGCCTGCACTCTCTTTTTCACTTCTCTCCCACACTCTCCGTTACTTTGGACAGTTGATCCCAAGTATTTAAACCAATCCACCTTCCCCACCTCAACTCCTTGCAACTGCACCATACCACCACCCTCCCTCTCATTTACGCACATGTACTCCGTCTTACTCCTACTGACTAACATTCCCCTTCTTATCAGATTTTTTCAGATGTGTATATATGAATATATATATATATAAACATACACAATCATATCGTGTAAATATCACAGTATATGCCTAAATAATGTAGCAAAGGAAAGGCAATTCCTGACACGAACTGGTGCTGAGGTTGTTAAAATCTTCTAGTCACGGATGACTTATTTCTGCATTGGATACTTATCTGGGAATAACATACTTCATAAAATATTGCTCCGTTGCTTTCATCGATTCGGCCTAGCATTCATTTATTGTACATATATTAAGTGAGAATTGTTTTATAGTAGGAGACAATCAAAGGTGCTGAAATGGACAAAATCTTAACCTGGTTCAGAGAAGGCGGATATCGTGGTTCACATACTCTGCATGTACAAATAATATATTTGTAAATACATCAATAATTATTCAGGATATCAACTAAATATTTGGTTTACAAATGAATGATGATATGAGGAAGACACCTGATTTTTTTCATAATTTTCCTTTTAATATTTTAAAAGATAAAAATAGTTATAACAAGACTTGCACTTTCATTTTGGGCGATAAACTGCGAAATGACGGTACCCCCGTTAAAGCCCCCACAAAAAGTAAAATTGCCACCCAAGTTTTTCTGTTTATTAACACCCTATAGATGGCATTTAAACAATAAAATCGCTTTTGGCACGCAATTCCCACGGCATGACATGGTGAACCATACCAAGAGCTGCATTGAGTAATAAGATTAACTTGAATATTAAGAGTTCCACAACACCATGATGAACAAAAGGTTCACCCATATGATGTCAAAGGTCACATGGTTTAGCAGCCATCTTGTATTTACCCAAAAACCAAAAAAAATCTTCTCCAGAACAGCTGGACAGATGAAGGGGAAATCTCACACAAATGTTCCCCAAGCTTTGGTTTTGATTCCATTTGATTTGAATTGAATTTATTTTAATCCCATTCTGAATTCAATTGAAAGATCATAAACGTCATGGGTCAGGGTCAAGTGTCCGATCAAAGCGGGATGGGTGTCTTGATAACCGGTCATCACTGTCTCTGCGAGTTCGGTGGAATTAATTATGTAACACAGCAGCACAAAAAACACCACACAAAACAAGTCCTGATGAGGGTCTGTAATCTCTGATTGCTCTTTTTCTTGGTGTAAATACGTCGAAAGGTCTGAAAAGGTCCAAAGATCTGAAAAAGGTCGAAGGTATCTCAAGGGTGTAAATTAAGGTCGAAAGAGTCAGAATTGTCAAAAGTAGTATCAAGGCTCCTTCAAGGTCTGAAAGGTGTGAAGGTCTCCAGGCCTAAAGGGTGAATTGGAGTTTGCAGGGCATTATGGGTTCTAATGGGTCTAACGGGGTATATTTCAGGTCTTCGGGGGTCTATGGGTTATATGTGGTCCAAAGGGTCTTCGGATTCCAGAGGGTCTTCCGGCTGTGTAGGGTCAAGTGGGGTCTCGAGTTTTAAGTGACGAGGGGACTTGAGTGTATTGGGGATCAAAAGTATCTCAAAGGCCTTGAAAGGTCTGAGCATTTGAAAGGGTCTCATGGATATTTGGGTTCCAAAGCATCTTAAGTGACAGAGGATGTTTGTCTCTCATCTTGTGTATCCTTGTGATGAATGAGCCGCTGGGGGTTGAGTCCCGACTTTGATTGCTGATATGATCATCTTATGTGAACACTGAATAGCCATACATCTGTGAGCAACTTCAACTAGAAGCGAAAATTCCTTCTTGCTTCTGCTCATCATCATCGAACTTTGAGATTTATTTTTGAAAGTGTAGTTTTCAGTCTTCTCTTTTACCCTTTTGCTTGATTCTCCTCAGAAACCCTGTGTTCAGAACACATGTGGAAACTTAACACTTTCATTCCAAACACTCTCACCTGAAGCCCAGTTTTAAGAACCCCACTGCATCAACATCTCATCAAGAAGAGATCCTGGACATCATGGGGCAAAGAGTAAAATCTCACATATTAAAGAAACACGATATGGAAGATAATTATGATGATTTATTTTTCAAATAACAGATGTTCAGGATTGTGCAATAACAGGTTGACAAAAATTAAACAGAGCGCAGTGACATCATCCATCAAACAATGTCCTCAACCACTGCCACCACTGGAATTCACTTTTCTGAAACAACACTTCTCCCTCCATCCGGTCCTTCCACTGATTTTCTTGCAGGTCTGGTGTAAAACTCGGGGCTGAGAGAACAAAGCAACAAAGATCAGTTACTTATGAGAACCATTTTATCAGAACAGGATAATGACAATATGTCTGACGTGATGATGCACAGATAGAGCACTTCCTTTCAAGCTGTTTTGTTTGGGTGTGACTCTCAGCCTGACGATAAACTGGCAGATCAGTGCTTTGCAGGCGAGACATAAGAGCAGGTGCGACCAAAGTCCAAATTCCCACCATAAACTCCAGAGGGCAAGAGGCAACCCAAAAATACCTATTCATGACATCTTGATTCCCTTCTTGCAAGAACTGACAATGAATAGTCCCAAATGGGACAGATGCTCGTCTCCCAATGGAGGGCGGTCATAGTCGGGATCCATTAGGTGAAGGTGAAAAAGTTAATTTTCAGTTTCCTTGGATGGAAAATTATAATCAACAGACCGCTACCTTGATCGCTCCTGAAAATAAAAATAACCCGGATGACGCAAAAGGAAGCAAAAACGTGTAAAATATATATATATATATATATATATATATATATATATATATATATATATATATATATATATATATATATATATATATATATATATATATATATGTGCCAAATCACGATGCGGATCATAATGGATGATCCGCTGTGGCGACCCCTAACGGGAGCAGCCGAAAGAAGAAGCAGAAATATATATATATATATATACATAAACATGTACATATACATCTTCTTCTTCTTTTGGCTGCTCCCGTTAGGGGTCGCCACAGCGGATCATCCGTATGATCCGCATAGTGATTTGGCACATGTTTTACGCCGGATGCCCTTCCTGACGCAACCCTGGTCGCCTCTTACGACGCATGGATATGGTACACCTATTTGAACCGGGGTATACACCGGCCCAGTATACTGGTACTCATTTCGCCAACCTCGGAAGGATGACAGGCTGAGTCAACCCCCTGGTGTATGAATTCAGTGGCCAAACGGGGCTTGAACTCAGGACCTTTTGGATCCCAAGCTGCTGCCCTAACCACTGCGCCAACACCAGGCTATACATATACATATACAGATATATAAATAAACATATACAGTGGGGAGAACAAGTATTTGATACACTGCTGATTTTGCAGGTTTTCCCACTTACAAAGCACGTAGAGGTCTGTAATTTTTATCATCGGTACACTTCAACTGTGAAAGACGGAATCGAAAACAAAAATCCTGAAAATCACATTGTACGATTTTTAAATAATTAATTTGCATTTTATTGCATGAAATAAGAATTTGATACATCAGAAAAACAGAACTTAATATTTGGTACAGAAACCTTTGTTTGCAATTACAGAGATCAGACATTTCCTGTAGTTCTTAACCAGGTTTGCACAGACTGCAGCAGGGATTTTGGCCCACTCCAGACAGATCTTCTCCAGATCCTTCAGGTTTTGGGGCTGTCGCTGGGCAACACAGACTTTCAGCTCCCTCCAAAGATTTCCATTGGGTTCAGGTCTGGAGACTGGCTAGGCCACTCCAGGACCTTGAGATGCTTCTTACGGAGCCACTCCTTAGTTTCCCTGGCTGTGTGTTTCGGGTCGTTGTCATGCTGGAAGACCCAGCCACGTCCCATCTTCAATGCTCTTGTTGAGGGAAGGAGGTTGTTTGCCAAGATCTCGCGATACATGGCCCCATCCATCCTCCCATCAATACGATGCAGTCGTCCTGTCCCCTTTGCAGAAAAGCATCCCCAAAGAATGATGTTTCCACCTCCATGCTTCACGGTTGGGATGGTGTTCTTGGGGTTGTACTCATCCTTCTTCTTCCTCCAAACACGGCGAGTGGAGTTTAAACCAAAAAGCTCTATTTTGGTCTCATCAGACCACATAACCTTCTCCCATTCCTCCGCTGGATCATCCAGATGGTCATTGGCAAACTTCAGACGGGCCTGGACATGCGCTGGCTTGAGCAGAGGGACCTTGCGTGCGCTGCAGGATTTTAATCCATGACGGCGTAGTGTGTTACTGATGGTTTTCTTTGATATTGTGGTCCCAGCTCTCTTCAGGTCATTGACCAGGTCCTGCCGTGTAGTTCTGGGCTGATCCCTCACCTTTCTCATGATCATTGAAGATCCACGAGGTGAGATCTTGCATGGAGCCCCAGACCGAGGGAGATTGACTGTTATCTTGAACTTCTTCCATTTTCTAATAATTACGCCAACAGTTGTTGCCTTCTCACCAAGCTGCTTGCCTATTGTCCTGAAGCCCATCCCAGCCTTGTGCAAGTCTACAGTTTTGTCCGTGATGTCCTGAGGCAGCTCTCTGGTCTTGCCCATTGTGGAGAGGTTGGAGTCTGATTGATTGAGTGTGGACAGCTGTCTTTTATGCAGATAACGAGTTCAAACAGGTTCCTGTTGTTATGATGATATGCTCGGTGGTCATATTTTGGACCATTAGCTGTGTGTTAATCAGCTGTCAGGATTCTAACCTTGCTTGTAACTGTGCATTATTCAAACCTTGCTTTAAAATGTTGCTTTAAATGTTTCAGGCTACCAATGTTCCATGCACCCCACTGTTTTTGGACAGCGCCCAGCTGTTCCTGTTTCTTGGAAACTAAGCCCTGTTTCTTGGAAACTAAGCCCTTATCACCCTTCCTGTTGCTCTGTGGTGGTGTGCCCTTAGTGCGACCTTGGAGAGAACTGTGGAACTGTTCCTTCAGTGTATGCTGCCCACACATTCCTATTCTCAGTGATCACCAAAGCTTTGCCTTTGGTATCAGCAGGTGCTAGTGAAGGAGTGTAGGAAGCTTGGAAAGTTATTAGTTTGCAAGACTTGCATATCTGAGAGTTGTGTAGGTGGCTTGGAAACTGTGGTTGCATATCTGAGAATTGACCGATTCAACTTCCCCTAGGGCCCGAGGGAGGGGGGAAAGAGGCCCACTGCCACATTTATTTCTTTTATTTCTTTGTTTCTTTATCCCTTAGCATACACTTTTAGTCCACACCCAGTTTTGCTTTTACACTTTTAGTCCACACCCAGTTTTGCTTTTGTGTGATTATATATGTGATGGTTTTGAAGCATATTCTCAATGTGATTCAGGGGAGCCTGACTGAAGGGTCACTGAGTCACATTCCGCATGCGTGTGGTCTTCGGAAATAAAACGTGTAATTCGAGGATCCTCATCTGACTCTGTCATCTTACTCGGCCGAGTGGAGAGTCATAACAATTGGTGACGAGGATGGGATTCGACTGATGCTGGCGGTGTGGACGGTGGGACTCCACTTGGTGTACAGCGATCGCAAGGGATCAGCTAAAAGGTACGTGGCGATCGCACGTAGGGCACCTAAAATAGGGAGCCCCAGTTAGGCGAGCGCTGTACACTTGGTGGGTTGCGCCCTGCCGGACGCAGCTCCAGGATCTGCTCGAATCAAGAACTGTAACGGTAAACACATATGAGGTGATTCGAATGCGGTTTGTCTGAAGAGCACAAAGGGGAAGGGCTGTCAGGCAGTGTTTGTCGAGCCGGTAAGGGTCGAGGATAAAGGTATCCGTGTGAAATAAGGAGGAAACAGGTTGGAATCCTGTACCAAGAGAGGGAAGGTTAGAGGCCTTCATTGGGTTTGAGGCTATTAGGCGGCGGGTCGAAAGGGACCTCAGTCCCGGTGTAAAAGGAGAAACGATTTACAGCTATTAGGCGGCTGATTGAAAGGGACCTCAGTCCCGGTGTAAAAGGAGAAACGATTTATAGCTATTAGGCGGTTGATAAGATAAGAACAAAAGAATGGGGAATAAATCTTCAAAGAACGAGAAGATACCAAAAGGAACAACATTGAAAGTCATCAGTGACAAATATGGAATCGATAACGTAAAGGGAATACAGGATTGGGTGAAGTGGACCGCGGGAAGAAAAGATCCCTTTCCGCTGACTGGATCCTTAGATCCAAAGATATTAAACACAGTGAGTAATGCGCTGATAGAGGGCAAAGCAGGAGGCCCGAAACAAAGTGGACCACACTGGAAAGCATTGGCCACGTGGCTAATGGAGTCGCAAGTCGAGACAGAGCATAGGCGACTCGGACTAGAAGGGACTGTGAACCAACGGAAAATACAGGACGAAGAACGACAAGGGAGACTAAAACAGGCGCTAGACCAGCTAACGGAAGTTAAGACACAGGGAGAGGACAAACAGAGAGAACTAGACCAAGTGTTAGCGCAGCTGACGGAGGTCAAGATACAGAGTGAGGAGAGACAGGAGAAGTTGAAGCAGGCGTTAGCACAGATAGCAGAAATCAACGACGACGTGAACCGAAAGACGACAACCCGACTTGGGACAACAAAAGGAATTTACCCTGTCTTAGAAGGGGACAGAGTAAAAGGAGGGACCGACATTCACCAGTTCCCCATGATACAAGCAGCAGGGGGAGATTGGGTTTGGAGATCATGGACCCCACAAGACATGAGGGGAGTAAAAGCTAGCATGGAAGAATGTATAAAGAAAAACCCAAGAAGGGCCATTCAGATATTACACGACCAGATAAAAATGCAGGGGGCAACCAGGACAGACATAGGGTTTATCTGCACTGCTGTCCTGCCCAGTGCGGTTTGGAGCCGGCGTGCGGCAGCCTGGAGTGTAAAAATGGAAGGAGAAACAGATACCACCTTAAACCAACATTACCCGGAGGGAGCCGACCGGGAGGCACAGGCACTGTACAGGGGAAGAGTACAAACCCTGATGGAAGAACTTGCGGCGGAGATGGCCCCAAGGGTAATGGATTGGCAGGCAATACAGGATGTCACACAGAATCCCAAGGAATCACCTGGGGAGTACAAGGCACGACTGTATGAGCAGATCGAACTGCACTCAGGATTTATTAACATCGCACAGACGCCCCTCCATTTCCTAAACACTATGTTCGTAGATGGACTGTGTGACGAAGTAAGGCGAGAGGTGAAAGCGGACATGCCAGGGTGGAAAACGGCTGACGTCGATGCCGTGTTTGAAAGGGCAAGACAGGCTTGGCAGACTCTAAGAGAAGAGGAACGGAGGGGAAAGAAAGATACCAAAGCTCTAGTTGCAAGAAATCTTGAATTGAAAAGCCGTAAATACGAAGAGAGGGAAAGCAGGCCTCGCTGGGAAAATCCAGATTGGGAACCCCGGTATGAAGCCGAACGGGACCAGCGGAGACCTTGGAACCGAGAGAAGGAGCCGCAAAAACAGGGAGAATGCTTTAACTGCGGTCAATCCGGGCACTGGTTTCGGGACTGCCCGGCACCGCCTAAACAACGAGGCTGGGGCTCGCGGCCACCACAACAGCAAGAGAGACCAACGGCGCCCCCTAGAGAATATGAGAGGAGAAGGGAGACAGCAGGAAGAAACTATTGACATGAGGACACCGTGGTGGCTCCGCAAAGGGAAACGCGGAACGTAAGGGAATTGACCACGACCTTAAACGTAGAGGGGAGACAAGTAACATTCCTGGTAGATACAGGGGCCACCCGGTCAACACTAAAACAAGGAGAGATAAAGAACCTGCCACTCTCAGGCGAGTCAGTGAGTGTGGTGGGGGTTTCGGGACGGAGAGAGGATATCCCGATTTCGGACAAATTACGAATTGAAGTAGGTCCCCTGCGGGGAGAACATGCATTTTTGGTAGCCAAACACACCCCGATGAATTTGTTAGGAAGAGATTTGTTGTGCAGAATGGGATGTACCATAACATGCAAGCAAGACGGAGTTTTCATAGATGCTCCGCTGGCATTGCAAGAGGAAGTAATGACCCTCATGATGACCGAACTCGGACCGGTAGTCTATTGGTTGCGGGTTGTGTCACAAGAGGGGAGAGATAAACTGACTAGGGATTGGGAAAGTGCGAAAAGATTGCGGGACGTAGAGGAATGGTTGCGTGGCAACGACATTGAATTGAAAGAAGTGGAACTGCCTTTACACTGTACGGTCTATTATGACGAAACAGGGCAGGATTTTGATTACTCGGACAGAGTACATGAAGAGTACGCTACCACACGCACTTTAATGACAACCACTTTGTGGATCGGAAAAGAGGGAGCGGCAATGGAGGTGGAGCTAACTAACAAGGAACGTGAGCTAATGAAGCACAGAGAAGGACTTACCCCGCACGTCTCAATGGCGGTCGGTAAAGGTCATAGTGCCGAAGAACTGGGAAGAATGTTGACCAGGTTGAGATGTGCCTCGGAACCACCAGGGAGGGATAGTGAAACCCAGAGCACTTTACAGGCCAGTCGACGGGGGGATGGATGGAAGGTATGCTTACCTGATCAGATTTTGTCATGTATGTTAGAAAGGCATGAGATGAACAGCGAAAGGCCACGCCGCCAGGCCAACAGGGAAACGAGAACGGAAGAAAGACTACAGGAAGTACCTGTTGAATTATGGACACGACATCCGAATGACGTGGGCAGAGTGCTAGCCGCAACGCCCGTGTCTATCCAGATAAAGGAGGGGGTACCCCTGCCTCGAGTGGCTCAATACCCGTTGCGCAAAGAAGCAATAGAAGGGATCGCTCCGGTGATAGCATCATTACGCGACCAAGGGGTGATAATACCAACTAAGAGCCAGTGTAACACACCAATCCTGCCGGTGGAGAAGCCCGGAGGAAACAAATGGAGGTTCGTACAAGATCTGCGAGCAGTGAATAAGTGTGTGAAAGCGTCCTTTCCCGTGGTGCCACACCCGGTTACGATACTGTCAGGGGTGCCGTCCACTGCGACGCATTTTTCCGTGGTAGACTTGTGCTCAGCGTTCTTTAGCATACCGCTAGCCAAAGAGTCGCAACACTTGTTTGCCTTCAGCTACGACGGACAACAATACACCTGGACTGTACTTCCGCAGGGGTTCTGCGATAGTCCAACGCTCTTCTCGCAGGCTCTGAAGGAGGACCTGGAGGACATAGAGCTCCCGGAAGGATCAGTCATGATACAATATGTGGACGACCTGTTGGTATGCTCGGACAATCAAACGAAATGTGAAACGGACACTGTAGCGCTGTTAACAGCTCTCACCCGAAAGGGCCACAAAGTCAGCAAAGACAAATTACAGTTTTCGCAGCCAAGGGTGACGTATTTGGGACATATACTGGAACAGGGGCAGAGGAGCCTCGGAGCTGAACGGGTGGAGACAATCCTAGAGCACCCAAAACCCACTACATTGCGACAATTGCGGCGGTTCCTCGGGATGACGGGGTACTGCCGGCAGTGGATCCCTGATTATGCAGTTAGAGCGCGATCACTGTACGACATGGTGAAGGAGGCAGAGAGGGATAAGATCTCCTGGACGAATGGTGCGAACAAAGACTTTGAAACATTGAAGCAGGCCTTGTCAAGAGCACCAGCATTGGGGCTACCGAACTATGATCTTCCCTTCACCTTATTCGTCCATGAAAGAGGAGGGTTCGCCCAAGCGGTGCTGACGCAAGAACACGGAGGAAAGAATAGGCCGATTGCGCACTACAGTAGTCATTTGGACCCGGTCGCCGCCGACTATCCTGGGTGCTTACGGGCAGTAGCAGCAACGCAATACGCAGTAACCGCAACAGCGACGCTGGTTTTGGGTTCTCCGCTGACCGTGAAGGTACCGCATGATGTGGCGGCGCTGATACGGCAAAATAAGACAACATATATCAGCGGCACGAGCAGTTCAACATGATTTGGTGCTGTTGCAGGCAACTAATATAACGATCGAAAGATGTTCGCCACTGAACCCAGCCTCCTTAATGCCAGCGGGCGATGAGGGAGAGGCACATGTGTGTGAACGAATTCTGGTGGAAGAGACAAAGGCTAGGCGTGACCTACAGGAAGCCCCGATCGAGAATGCAGAATTGGAACTGTTCGTGGATGGAGCGGCGAGGAAGAACCGATGGGGAAAAACCATCGCTAGCTTTGCAGTATGCACCGCAAGCGCCACCTTGAGGAAACAATTGTTACCAAAGGGATTTTCAGCCCAACAAGCTGAGCTGGAAGCATTGATATGCGGGTGTGAGCTGGGTGCGGGTAAGACATTGAACATATACACAGATTCGAGGTATGCCTGGGGCATCTTACATGACTCCGCTGCCATTTGGGCCTTGCGGGGCTTTAAGACGTCCTCAGGGAAGGTTATCCGACACGGGGACCTGATCAAACGACTGATACGAGCAGCACAAGAGCCGCAACAGATTGCAGTGATTAAATGCAAAGCTCACACAGGAGGGACAGATGAAGTGTCAAAAGGCAATGAAAGAGCAGATTTAGCGGCAAAAGCAGTGCTCGATGAGGAGGAGGCGAACCCACAACCAACGACCTAACTTTACGTGGAGCAAATGGTAGACGGTCCACAAACGCAAGAACAGCTGAAGGACCTGCAGGTCTCCGCAACTATGGAAGAACAGGAATCATGGAGGGTGAAGGAGGGTGCAAAGCAAAACATACATGGAGTATGGGTGGATGAGCGAAATAGACCATTTGTACCCCGGATATTGCTACCATGGCTCGCCCTCACTGCACATGCGCAGGGCCATATGGGAATAAAAGGGGTGGCGGAAATTATTCGTCAAACCTGGAATGCCCCAGGTGTAACAACAGCAGCAACAGAGGTGGTTAGCAATTGTGCGACCTGTGGTAGACATAACAGGAAGTATGCCGCCAAGAAACGGGGAGCACACCCACCCCCGTCCGGACCGTTTCAACACCTTCAGATGGATTTTATAAAAATGCCGGCATACAAACATCACCAATATGTGCTGGTAATTGTGGATATGTTTTCTAAGTGGGTAGAGGCCTTTGCCACGACCAATCAGGAAGCTGATACAGTGGCCAAACTACTTTTACAGGAAGTAATTCCGCGATTTGGGATTCCAACACGACTATCCTCGGACCAAGGAGGGTCTTTTACGGCAAAAGTAATGGGAAAAGTAGCCGAAGGCTTGGGTATCAACCAGAAACTGCATTGTCCGTACCACCCCCAGTCAGCAGGGGCAGTAGAAAGAGAGAACCAAACCCTAAAGCAGACGCTTTCCAAACTCTGCGAGGACCAGTCAATGCCCTGGCCAGACGTGCTGCCGATAGCGCTCATGAAAATGCGGGCAACAAATAATGCCACAAGGGGGCTCTCGCCCCACGAAATAATAACAGGACGTCCTATACAGTTACCGGTCTCGGCTCCGCCAGATATGGGAGATTGGGATTTGGCATGTATGACTGACGGAATGATGAACTATTGCAGAACACTCACTGCTACCATTAGGGCTTTTCACTCACAGGTACAGGAAGCATTGCCGATACCTGCTGGAGACCCGTTACATGATTTCCAACGCGCTGAATGAGTTTGGGTGAAAGAGTTCCTGCGGAAAAACGCCCTGCAACCCAAGTGGACCGGGCCCTACACTGTACTTTTGACCACGCTCTCGGCCGTCAAAGTGAGGGGTAAGAGTGCATGGATACACCACTCACACTGTAAACGAGCACCCAAGGAAGCCGCTGAAACTAGGGAACCGGAGGAGGTAACCCCAGCAGAGGTTCCGGCTGTGTCCGATTCAGTCTTTTACCGGGATAGTGAAGACGACGACGAGGGGGAAGACGTGATATCTCTACAGAGACCCCCTCCACCACCAAACCAAGACGGGGCTGGCCCAGCAGGACAGGGAGAGATAGGACAGGGAGACCCACTGCAAGCAGAGCCAGGTGCCCCGCCGGACCCGGGACCTGAAAACGTAGACAACAGGGATCCTGAAAGACCAGCGCTAGAACCAAACGCCCCGCCAGACGTGGAGCCGGAACCTGGACCAGGCACCCTGCCAAACGTGGAACAGGCAGGTTTAGGCGACAACAACATTGTAATACAGGAAACAGCGACAGGACCTTTGACGACACAACAGGCAACTCCTGGTGCTAGCGCTGCTCCTGTGCGAGGGCGGCCTGTCACTAGGCAGCAAACCGACAGCCTTAGACCCCGAGAACCATACACGCCTCCTACACCTCGACCACGAAAGGGGAAACGGGAGTGAGTTAGCAACTTCTTTACAGCGTAGCAGGAGAGGGGTACCAAGAGAGGTGACAGCAAGCAAATATGCAAATTTTGGGACAACCCATAACAAGGAGTTAGACACAGTAAGAGTCTTTTCAGTTAACCGTACCCAACCTTTTTCGTCAATGATTCCACACCCATTAGACATAAAGGTACCGTTGCTCCGACCTCAACAACTCATAGAAATACCCTGCATCCTAGCAGATGGGTCTAGTGACCTGGTAGAACGACACAAGGAACTTACGGCCATTGTATGGTACTACGATATTGCGGGGCGGGTTCTCTTAGTAGCTCGACAAGTAAAGAAACAGAGAGGGCAAAAGGGATCCTACAACCGACAAGGATATGAATGGGGCCAGCATGCAAGTCTGATAACTAGAATTCCGCAAGTACCAGACGACACCCAGTTGGCATACTATTGCCGCGTTCTATTGAGCAACCAAACAGCATGGAGTAATTGGATACACTTTGATGTACGCAGACAGGGGCCGCCGACAAGGCCCCCGAATACCTTTGTAGCCCTAACCACAGAGATAGCAAACATTGAGAACCGGAGTGAGTGCTGGGTGTGCCTTAAACCACCATCTGGCCTCGTGACCGGACTTCCTCTTTTCGTATTACCATTAACCATCTTCAATCATGTAACCGGACCAGTAGAAGGGCTCGAAGCTAAGACCTCAGCCCGTGGCTATACACAACGGGTCTATGCAGGGAAGAATCCGAGTGCTAATGTAATGGTGGTGCCATCTCCCCTATGGGTAGAAAACACCAGGGGAGCGGTCTGTTTTACAGGACAGGGAGCAAACAGAATGGGGAAGTCAGAATGTGAGATTCAACTTCCCCTCCCGAAATCAACTGACCAGGAAGTCATCGCTGTTAACCCGGACACCCAGGTAGAGGAGCAAGTAACATTCACAATAAAAGCAGCCTTACACCATGACAACGGAATGATCCCGCCAAAAGGCATTCACTTGGTCTGCGGGGACAAGGCTTACCCCTACCTACCGAAAGGGTGGGAAGGGAGTTGTTATTTAGCTTCAGTATTTCCGGACAGCAGGATTAAGACCACTTTTACCCTACCCCTGCACAACCTCGGTACCGACGCAGCGCATCAGAGACAGGGGATCCAGAGGGATGGGCCGGTGTGTCAGAGCGCTTAGGGGTGATCAAAGGCACCTGGTGGGAGAAGGCTCTTGGCTTTTTCATGCCACATGCCGGTACTACTATTAATAGCATTAGGTTAGATGAGCTTTCGCAAGTTTTGGAATATTTAGGTAATGTAACCATGGCTTACTATACAGAATTAACAGAGATGTTGGTATCAATGCGCGCTATGGTAATGCAGAACAGAGTAGCTTTAGACATGCTTCTGGCAGAGCAAGGAGGGGTATGCGGGATGATTGAAGGAGAATGTTGCGTCTGGATTCCGGACTCAAAGGACATAACTGACCGGGCGGTGGCCCGAATGAAAAAGGTGGTGGAAGTTCTCACAAGCAATCGAGTGGAACGTGAGGAAGGTTATGCATGGTGGAAGTCGATCTTCCAGGGCTGGGGAGGTTGGTTGTTGCGACTAATAGGGTCAGTACTTTTAATCATTGTGGTGGTAATTTTTGGGGTGTTTCTAATCAAACTTCTCATTACCATTTGTTTGAAGAAGTGCTGCGCAGCGTCACCCCTCACCCAGGCCATTATAATAATTAACAGCGAACTCTCTGTTGAGGACGACTTGGCCAGTGAGGGGAGGGGGACGACCAGGGCCTTCAGGGGAATGTCATACACGTGGACCTAGGCCAAGGTTTACAACCATTCCTCCTTGTTGAAGCAGATAACTAACCCAGGAAGAGTGCGTGTCGTTTTGCCTTCCAGTGCAAGATGTGACTCCTGCGCTGGACGAGCTTACACCCGTGCCTTGAGTACTACTTTTGCTACTTGCTTATGCATAATTGTTTAAACAATAGTATTACCACTGCTGCTAACATAGAACAGTATTACATGTTAATATGGTGTGGACTTAGCATTGAATTCATACACTGCAGCTTGAACGGGAGGCATGTGGCAGTGGGTAGGACAAAAGGGGGAAGACAATGGAAACAGAAGCTAACCTGAACCACCGGCAGTTGGGGACTTCTCATTTGGAGAATGTTGATGGCTATCCACGGCATTCGTAAATCCCGTTTGGCAGGCGCGGGGGCCTAGGGGTAGCTGCTACAGGAACCAAATAGGGGTCCACTCGGTTGGTGAGTCTCAGGTGTGGCTGGGTATGGTCAAAATATGACCAAGGAGGGAAACTGTTATGATGATATGCTAGGTGGTCATATTTTGGACCATTAGCTGTGTGTTAATCAGCTGTCAGGATTCTAACCTTGCTTGTAACTGTGCATTATTCAAACCTTGCTTTAAAATGTTGCTTTAAATGTTTCAGGCTACCAATGTTCCATGCACCCCACTGTTTTTGGACAGCGCCCAGCTGTTCCTGTTTCTTGGAAACTAAGCCCTGTTTCTTGGAAACTAAGCCCTTATCACCCTTCCTGTTGCTCTGTGGTGGTGTGCCCTTAGTGCGACCTTGGAGAGAACTGTGGAACTGTTCCTTCAGTGTATGCTGCCCACACATTCCTATTCTCAGTGATCACCAAAGCTTTGCCTTTGTTATCAGCAGGTGCTAGTGAAGGAGTGTAGGAAGCTTGGAAAGTTATTAGTTTGCAAGACTTGCATATCTGAGAGTTGTGTAGGTGGCTTGGAAACTGTGGTTGCATATCTGAGAATTGACCGATTCAACTTCCCCTAGGGCCCGAGGGAGGGGGGAAAGAGGCCCACTGCCACATTTATTTCTTTTATTTCTTTGTTTCTTTATCCCTTAGCATACACTTTTAGTCCACACCCAGTTTTGCTTTTACACTTTTAGTCCACACCCAGTTTTGCTTTTGTGTGATTATATATGTGATGGTTTTGAAGCATATTCTCAATGTGATTCAGGGGAGCCTGACTGAAGGGTCACTGAGTCACATTCCGCATGCGTGTGGTCTTCGGAAATAAAACGTGTAATTCGAGGATCCTCATCTGACTCTGTCATCTTACTCGGCCGAGTGGAGAGTCATAACACCTGTTAATACAGGTTATGAGTGGAGAATGGGAGGGCTTCTATTAGACAAAACTAACAGGTCTGTGAGAGCCGGAATTCTTACTGGTTGGTCGGTGATCAAATACTTATTTCATGCAACAAAATGCAAATTAATTATTTAAAAATCATACAATGTGATTTTCAGGATTTTTGTTTTCGATTCCGTCTTTCACTGTTGAAGTGTACCGATGATAAAAAATTACAGACCTCGACGTGCTTTGTAAGTGGGAAAACCTGCAAAATCGGCAGTGTATCAAATACTTGTTCTCCCCACTGTATATCTATCTATAATTCCAGCAATCTGTGTGTGTGTGTGTGTGTGTGTGTGTGTGTGTGTGTGTGTGTGTGTGTGTGTGTGTGTGTGTGTGTGTGTGTGTGTGTGTGTCCGCTGTTTCTCGACAACCACTGGTCCGGTGTAATTGAAACTTGCCAGGTATATTGCTGGGGACCTGAGGATGTGCCTTTTCAAGGTTTGATATTAATCGGACAAGTGCTTCCCAAGTTATGGCCATTTATTTACCAACCAATGGGAAGACATGTTGTTGCGTGGGCGTGGCCGATGGGGAAGGGAACCTCAGCCGCGTTCCCCATTACGGTTACAACTTACGGGCTTCCGGAGAGTGATGACTTCGTGTATTCTAATAATTTCTCGATTTCTTATGCGCATTTATAGATAAACACAATGGCCCAAGTTATGATCGTTTTCATATAAGACGGTGTATAAATTTCGGGAACATCAGAGTGCTGGTATGCTCCGAACCAGGAAGTAAATTTTTTCTCTCTCTTCTCTTCTCTTTTTGTTTTTCCTTGCCACGACATTGCGAAAAGGTAAAATATGTTGGCGCCAATTGAATAATTGGGTATTAAAAATAAATTGCGAATAATCGTAACTGTGAATAATATCGAACTTCCGGGTCATGCACGTACGGGCACGTGAGAGCGAAGAAACGGCCTGTGTGGTTTATTTATTTATTATTATTATTATTTTATTATTATTTTTTTTTTTTACGGGCACATACTAGTATATGGGTCGTTGTCATGCTGGTTGTCATGTCATATAAATATATATCGAAATGTGGAGTGTGAGGAGGACTCTGCCGATCTCCATTGGACATCGTCCTGTACCAAGGCGTCCTCCAACCCAGAGGCCTCGGCCCAGAGACTCTGTCAAACAGACAAAGATGACATGGTCAGCATCAGTTACACATCAAACGGAGCCGCCTATCTGGATTTCAGGTTTATTTTCCCTCATCACATTGTATCCTTGGATTCGGAAGGCATTTTCATGGGATAAACGACTTGGGAGTTTTTTTAACATGATTTATAATTCTTTCCTCCCTCACCTCTTTTAAGAACACGGTACCAGGGGTAATCCCGATGTTAGCTTTCTGGTTAAGATGGCTGGCTCAGGATGTTTGGATCCTGAGTTTGAGCACCCAACCATTGAATTAACACCAGGTGGGGTTGACTCAGTCCGTCATCTCAGCCCATCATCCTTCCAAGGTCAACAAAATGAGTACCAGTGCACTGGTATGGGGGTACAGCATCAGCAGCATTGTCACACTCCAAGAAAATAATAGCTACCTGGCAGTCCAGCTGCCGTAAGCAAGAAGAAGAAGAAGAAGAAGAAGAAGTACCTGGTGTGTGGCTGTTTCTGCCCTTTTGCACAATATGGTGGCATCTCTAGCACGAGGTGCGGCCCGTAGGACTGCGCCTTCGATGGTACATCAGCACGTAAGCATCTTTTTTGCAAACCTCATGCTCTTCCGCAGAGAACACTTCATGATCATCAAAACTCCTCCAGCCTGTACATCACACCGTGGGATCAGAAAAGACAACTTCAAAACAAAGCTCTTATCATTGCAACATGAAACGATTCTTTAGCTGCATTGTCCTTGAATCTACACAGTCATCAATAAAATAACACCAACATTCACGAGTGACCCAGTTATAACAAGGAATAAGCGTTTAAAAATATTCTTCAAACCATTACAAGTTAAAATGCTTGAAGTATAAAATAAATTCCTTTAAAATCTTTTTGGTTTGGAGATCCTTATCTTCAAATGACTTGTGATATTCAACCCCAGATAAACTCACAAACAGGAAAACAAACAAACAAACACAAACAGCATCGAACAATTTCCACTCGCTCCTTCAACCTTACCGAGGACACTATTTTGAGTGTCAGAGGTGCATGGCCGTCGTGCGATGGTGGTGTAGTGTGCCAGGTCCATTCGCAATCGTTTGTGTTTGATGACAGCATACAGGTCGTAAGTTGTAACTGCGCTTGTCATGACAGCATCGCCACAATATGGCACCATTTCAAGACCACTGCAGCAGAAAGGTGCATCAAACAATGTTGTGTGGTCGATCAGGGAGAAGAGGAAGAACAAAGAGTTGAACATATTGATCAGGGTAAAACAAATCCAGACACACTTGTCCTGGCTCATGGGACAATAATTACTTCTCTCTTGTAATCCAAAGCTGCAAATGACAGTCTATTGTGATGAGTTCGATTGGAGTTGCATGTTCTGAGAACAATATGTTGAGGTTTCATCATTCCCAGGTACTTACCTCAATGGGAAGTCAACAAGGGTTTTGATCTTCTTTCCCAAGTTGTTGAAACGTAACAGGTGAAGGATCAGCACCTCAGGAAGGTGACTTATGCATCCCTGCATCGTCCCCTTTTTCATTTCATTGCAATCAGAACAATAACTGGAAAGCACGATGAGACACGAAAACAATCATGGAGGCGCATTGGCATCTGATAAGTTGTTCATATTTACTCACACACGGTCTCAATCACCTTATCTTGTACCATTTACTATATTCACCACTTACAATTCTGTATCACTTTGGAAAAGCAATGACAGGCAGTCTGTGAGATGAATCTTCTTTTATGTTTCGCATTGTGTGGCAGAGGCAGCGATAAGGAGGAGAAGGATTCAAAATGCCTCGATCCCTGAAAACAAAGAAAAACCCAAAATAAGGGGCGGTAAAGAGGGCGGGAGGGGTGGGGGGTAGTGTTATATTCAAGAATGTAAGAAGAAAAATCATGCAAAAGAGAAGATCATAAATGTAAGAAACAAGTTTTGTGAAAATAAAAATTATTTTAAACTAAATGCATGATTGGTTAAAGTGGAGAGAAACAACAGGAAGAAAAATTCATGGAAGAACCCCTACCTTGATCTTGAAAAAAAAAAAATATATATATATATATATATATATATATATATATATATATATATATATATATATATATATATATATATATATATATATATATATATATATACCCAACAACAACAACACGCTCACCTTCTCCCGATTCACCTTCTTCTTCTTCCTCTTACCTTCCTCCTCGTCTTCTTCCTAGATTTTTTTCTACACTTCCATGACCTAATCTGTTGAACTCTCTCATACATTAATATTAACAACAAAAACGATCTTATAATGCTTCATCTTCCTCTCTCACACATGTGGTACTCTTTACTGTTTCACAATGCACTACTCTTCTGCTATTTTAACAGACTGCTCTCATTTCGACCTCTCCTTCATTCCTTGCCGAAAAAATCCAACTATTACAGCGCTTTTTCTCTCCATTCTCTGAATTCGCCTTCATTGCATCCATCAAGAATTGTGATAAATCGCATCTCTGACCTAAAACTTTTAAAAACCACAGTTTGCCATGGATGTTCACTTTCCATCAACCATTCTTTTTTTCCAACTTCAGTGCCAACTCACCCCCCTCACCCCTCACTCTCACTCTCAAAGCAACCATCCCACTCTTCTCCCTCCAAGCCTCCCTCTCACCTCTCTCAAAAATTCCCCCCTCACCTTTCTCCCACCTTTCATCCCCCTCACTCATCATTCTCTAAGTTGGCCCCCCTCTCATCCACCAAGCTGCCTCCCTCCACTGCCCTCTCACCTCCATCTCTTCACTCCACCTCCTCAAATCCTCAACTGCCTTCTTCCTTGTCTCTTGGCCCCCCTCACCCCCAGCACCACAGAGCCTTTTCTCCTCCTCATTCGGCCCCCTCCCTCGCTACTCTGCAATACCCCACACTCTTTCAACAACCCTCCTTACCTCCCCCTCGTCCCTTGTCCTACCCTCCCCCTCCCCCTCCACCTCCTGCACCCAAAGCCTCCTCCCCTACCTCTTCATTAAAAGTGTGGACCTCAAATATCCGGGGTCTTCGCTCAAACCTTTCAGATCTTTCCATACAGGTTGCCACTGACAAACCAGACATTATCTGCCTAACAGAAACTTTCCTCTCCCAAGACGTGTCTGACTCCCAAGTATCTCTCCCCGGTTACTCCCTCTTACGGTATGACAGACCTGAGCCTCGTCCTGGTGGAGGTGTTGCTCTCTTCATCAAAGACTCTATTCCTCACTCTCCATGCACTGTTCTCACTCCCCCACACCCCCAGGAATACCTCTGGCTTCAGCTTCCCCTCTACTCCCACCTTATGTTTATATGTGTACTGTACCGTCCACCGAACAGTGATGACTCCATCTACACCTCACTATGCGAAAACATGGACCATCTTCTATCTTCTCATCCAAACTCTCTCTTCCTCTTCTGTGGTGACTTCAATTGTCATCACGCCAGTTGGCTAGGTGTGGGTACCTCTCTCACCTGCCATGGCACCTCAGCAAAAGCTTTCTGCGACTCATTGGGACTGACTCAATCGGTCAACTTCCCGACCCGGATCTCAACCAATGGTACTCCATCTCTTCTGGATCTGATTTTGACAAATTTCACTGACAATATCTGCTGCTCTTCCTTCGCTCCAATTGGTTCTTCTGACCACGTCATTGTTAAAGTGGACATCTCTCTGGCTGTTATCAGAGAACCACCTCACCGCCGTCGAGTCTGGCATTTCACTCAAGCCGACTGGCAGGGTCTCCGAGCAGCCATCAAACTTACAGACTGGTCTCCTATCACTACTTTCTCAAACATCAACTCATCCTGGGAATTCTTTCAAAGAAACTTGCTCTCCCTCATGCACAGATTTATCCCCTCTCGTCTTCAGTTGTCCTACCCTTCCTCCCGCCCATGGTTTACTGAAGCTTGTGGCGAGGCAGTTGTCCTGAAACAACTTGCCTTTGCCTCATGGAAAGCAAACCCAACTGAGGGCAATCTCAATTCTTTCCACAAAGCTCGGAACAAGTGTGTATCTACCCTCAGGAGAGCCAGAAAACAACATCTTTCTCATCTCAAGTCTGAAGTCTCAAACCTCTCTCCCTCCTCAAAATCCTGGTGGCATTTAATCATATCTGTTTCTGGTGTATGTTCCCCCTCCATCCCCTCCCTTACCTCAAATGGCCGCACTGCTGATTCCACACGTGATAAAGCTGAATGTCTAAACTCGGTGTTTGCAGCTAAATTTTGTGTCCTAAACCCATCACTATCTCTACCCACTTTACCCAGTCGCACCCAACTGTCCGTGGACTCTGTATCCTTTTCTCCTGACAAGGTGGAGAGCTTGCTTTCAAACCTCGAGTCAGATTCTGCAACCGGTCCAGACGGCATCAGCCCACGTGTCCTCAAAGCCTGCTCTTCTGCTCTTGCTCACCCTCTCTCTGATCTATTCACCCTCTCATTTGCCCAAGGTCATCTGCTATCTGCTTGGAAATCTGCGAACATCACTGTCCTGCATAAGAAAGGTGCAAAAACAGATCCCTGTAACTACAGACCAATCAGCCTTCTCCCAATCATCAGCAAGGTTATGGAATCCATCATCGCTTCAGACATGAAATCCTTCCTCTTCTCCAATGGCTTGATTTCCAATCATCAATTTGGTTTCAGACAAGGTCACTCTACCCTGGATATGCTGCTTCTGCTCTCCCATCAATGGATGGAGGTCCTCAATGCCAGACAGGAAATCCGAGCCCTATCCCTGGACATATCACGTGCTTTTGACACAGTCTGGCACCCTGCCCTACTCACCAAACTCTCTTCTTATGGTATCCAAGGCCATCTCCACTCATGGCTCGCAGACTTCCTCTCCTGTCGCAGTCAACGTGTGGCCCTAAATGGAGTTCTTTCATCCCCTCTTCCTGTGCAGGCTGGAGTTCCTCAAGGTAGCATTCTGGGCCCTGTTCTTTTTCTGGTTTTCATCAATGATCTCTCGGACTCTCTGGAAAATCCTCTATTTCTCTTTGCCGACGACTCCACCCTCTGCCGTACCATCTGTCATCCCTCAGACCGGCAAGCAGCAGCTTCTTCGCTCACTGCAGATCTGGATAAAATCACAAACTGGTCCAACACGTGGAACATGTCTTTCAATCCAGACAAATCTCACAATCTCACTATGTCTCTTCGAAAGGACCGTTTAGAAACCCCCCCATCCACTTTCTCAACAATCCTCTGGAAGAAGTCTTTTCTTTCAAGCTTCTGGGTCTCACTATCTGCCATGACCTTTCCTGGGAAAGTCACATTTCCAACCTCGCCTCAAAAGCCAGTCGCCGACTGGGAATCCTCCGTCGTGCGAAGTCCTTCCTCGGCCCTCTTGAGCTCCTGACCACTTACAAAGCTTTTGTCCGTAGCCTGATGGAGTACTGCTCTCCCCTCTGGGCTGGTGCTCCTGCCTCCCACCTTTCTCGGCTTCACGCTGTCGAAACCAGGGCATTTAAGATCATCGGCATCTCCCGCAATGAAGCTGAGTCTTTGGGCCTCTCACTCAATCACCGCAGGTTGGTCGGTGGTCTTTCTGTCTTCTACCGACTCCTCTCCAGCCTTGCCCCCCCTGCTCTCTCTGCGATTTGTCCCCACCACATTTCCACAGGGCGCTCAAGGTCTGCCAACAACCCCCTTCTGGTAAAACTTCCAAAATCACGAATCACTGCTCATCTTCACTTTCATTCCTCTTTTTTCCCGCCTTTGGAATAAACTTCCTCACTCTATTCTTTCCCATTCTTCCCTCCAGGCTTTCAAAACAGCCGTTCACCACCACCTCTTATCTTCCCCCATCCAAATCCTCGATCTTTTCTACCCCCGATAATCCACCCAAGCCCACTTCCTTCAATTCCCCTGCTTTCCTTCCTGAAAGTCATTGTAATGTCCATCTTCTCTTCGCCATGTTCCCCGTCCCATTCCCATCCCTCTCCCTTCCACAGTTCACCTAATGTGTCTGTTCCCCACTGTTTTGTCCCTTCCACTCCCGCCCTCTTGTCTCATGCCTCCTTGCTGTGAGTTGTGTGCTTGCTCTCATACGAGCCTCGACCAAGGTATACAAAAAAAAAAAAGAGAGAGGGAGAGAGGGAGCGACATCGACAGTGAGAGAGACGGAGAGAGAGACAGAAGACAGAGAGAGAGAGAGACTGAGATAGAAAGAGAGACAATGAAATAGACAGAGAGACAGTGAGAGTGTTCCGCAAATGAGGGACAGACATACACTGACAGACATACAGACAAAGTGTCAGACTTTTTCAATAAAATTAATTTCGTGAGAAAAACTTACAATGCCGCAGCTCGAACACGTAATCTTGGTTTGTTGTTGGCCATAAAATGTGTCGTAAATGATGGAATTGTTGAAATACGATTTGTTGTTTTCCCACGACTTCGCTCCTGCAACCTGTTCCACAAAACATACAAATGTGTGAGCAACAGCCATTTCACAAAAAAGTAAAACAGCCAGGAAATGGTGGCACTCCAATGATACCAACGTTCAACAGAAAAGCTTGAGACCGAGAACAAGAAACAAAAACATGGAAAATATGACAAAGAATACCAAGTAATATCAAGGACATTTGGCCCATCATGACTGCACCACACCAATACCAGATTAAATAAATCCATCAATCCATCAAAAGGACTGAAGTAAATGGGATTTGAATCTGGTTTCTCAGCATCACCAGCCATTGGTTCAGATAGCAATGCTAAACAGACCGAGGCAAGCTCTTGGTTCTGTTCTCAACAAAACAGACTGAATGAGAAGACGGTTCCACAGAGCGAATGACCTGAGTGCGAGGCTAGACGGTGTAGGACGAGATTATAACCAAAATTACGTCGGGTAAAAACACAAGCAGCTCCCGATCACTGTTAAAATCAGGGGCGACATGTGGTGGGATGGATGTGAAGAAGATCCAGGACAATATGGGCTTCGGAGGATCCATTCCCAGCTCCTTCAACAGTGTCTGCAGTGTTAATACATTTCCAAGAGAAAGACAGAATTAATGATGAGATGCAAGGAATAGCTTTAAATTTCCAGAAATAATTAAATCCTTCAAGTTTTATACCATAAGAAGATTGATGAGTGAATCAGGAAGGAAAAATACACAACTCATGCAACAACGACGTGGTGATTCTCCAAATACGAGTTAATCCTTCAAAAAACAGAAAAATTAATTGCTCGTCTCATTTGCCTCTTGATCACTCACGACATTATTCCACATTTTCTCACAGTAAACAATGAATATTCCTCAATAATTAAACTACCAACAACTAGTGCAGTTGCACAGCAAGGCAAGCATGAGGTCTGATGTTTGACAACCCAGTGGTCTTCATTCAAGGCAAACCCGATGTGAGACTGATAAAGATCGGTGTAATGATGGGAAGTTCTGTCTGTGACACTCTGTGGATCAATTGCAATGAATACGAGTGTTAGTGTCTCAACAACGCTGTTGATGTTATAAATGTTCGTCAGGGCCATATTTCGGAGGCAAGGCAAGTGGATTGCTTGCATGGAGGTCGATCACGTGATCCAGGGCCGACATAAAATTGGGGCCTCCACATTATTGTGAAAACACATTTTTTTTGTTTAAATAAATGCCAAAAATTTCCATCCAATTAAAAAAAACCTGAGTAGTTTCAACGAAATGAAGGATTTTATCAAACTTTTATCTGGATAGAAGGTAAATGTAAGCATCCATATTTATTCAACATATTTGTCATTTTTTTTAGGATTTAGGAATGTTTTGATCATGTGGAAGTCGTTTCGTTCTGCATCTGTCTTTTGTTCCTACATCTGTCTTTTGTTTCATTTCATCACGTGACATAATGAGTCAGAAGCCTGACAGTCACCGTCACCGTGTGCATGAGAGTGGCGCAGCGAAAAGGAAGATGGCCGAGGAAAAGGCAGATCGACTTGCTGCTGTCATTGCGAAGACACCGACAATTGATCAGTGGTACAAGGGATCGTCCGCTTCAAGTTCTCAGCCGCAGACAGAAGATGAAAATGAAGAAGGAGTCCAAACTAAAGATACGACCGCTGATGATACTGAAGTTGATGTCACTGAGGGAACGGGAATTGATGATAACAAGGATGTGGAATTCACTGCTGTTGCCGCAGGGAGACGACAGTAGATCCCAGAAGTGCATGAAGACTCTGTTTGAATGAACATCGATGGGACAGGAAAGACTGATCTCTCTCACACTCATGAACATTGAGAGTGACCTTCTGCGTCAGCTGTCCATTGATGAAATTGTGGATGACTTTGCCAGTCAGAAGGCGCGTCGAGTCAATATGACAAAGTGAACGTCCCACACAGCAGCTGCATGATCTTGTGTATCTGATGATTTTATGAACATCGTTCCACCTGATGTATATTATATTGTTATTTGCAAAAATTCCAACCCTCCCCCACTCTGTCGACTGCACTCTCTGCTCTCTGTCGCTCTCTGCTCTCTGTCGCTCTCTGCTCTCTGTCGCTCTCTGCTCTCCACCTTCTCCTACTTCTCACCCAAAATTTTTGGTTAATACGACGACGAATTGTTCTGTCGGCGAAGCGACGGGCCGGCTCTGTGAGTTAATATATCAATTTAAATTATTCCATGGACTTTAAAATGTCAATTGCGTTGTTCTTCTGGCTTCACTCAGAGACAAAGCTCTGAGCTACTTATACTGCCCACTGTGAAATGGTGGTGCAACATCGGGTGGCATTGGTTCAATTTATACAACGACAGAGTAAAATATCCTGGATGTGAAATAAAATTTGGTATCAACATTATTCATGCCTGTTCTCCCGCATTTCAAAAGTGAATGCTGAGGTTTTCAAAGGCAACATGGGAAGTGGCCGCCGTAAACTGGAGACACACAAACGCACGGACAGACACTATGGTTTGCAACTTATCAAAAATGACTTCCCTTCCAAGGCCAAATAACTTCAACACAGAAAGAGATCATTCAGCAAGTCCAGCCTGTACAATGGTTGCCAACATACGAGGAGAGGAGAGGAGAGGAGGAGATTGGGACCATACTCTGTGCAGAGCATTGGTGCTGCTTTTGCAGTCTCCTTGGCTATTGGGCACAATCCTGGACGGGTCGCCACTCCGACACAGTATACCAGCATGCTGGCACTCATTACGCCGACCTCGGAAGGATGACAGGTCGAGTGACCACCACCTGGTGTTAATTTAACAGCTGAGTACGATTTGAACTCAGCACCTCAGGATCCAAACCCCACCACCCTAACCATTAAGCCAACAACAAGCATAACATTTGACAGTAGGTCCAGTATGTGCTCTATCCTTTGTAAATGTTTGACATCAAGCAAGGAAGCACCACACACCATGTTTGAAGCCTTTGATTTTGCGAATGATTTCGCCGGGGTTGAAACACCGACCACCTCGACTCAGAACGGACGCTCCAACTGGAACGAACTACATCATCGAGTCCACCAAGAATTAAATTTGAGGTTATTTTGAACCTTTGAAGTTTATTATTCAACGTTCTTTTCAGGTGACAATGCCAAATGGAGGCGTTTCTATCATTAAATGACGACTTTGCACCGCAAGCTTTCTTCAAAGACTTGTTCATATCGGCCACTGTTATAAAGAATGCAGACATGGTTTGTTCAAGTTGGTGATAAACTGAGGGTCATATCTTCACGCAATGTTCAACAAACCAATTCCATGTTGTGTTTATATTGTTGTGGTTACCAAATTCGCAAACCACCATTCAGGTCCCTGAGGTGAGATATCTCGGTAAGTACATGTGTAGTTAGGCCCAAACCCGTTGTCTAGTGGGAATACATGTCATTTATGCGTGCTGCGACTCTTCAGGATAGCCGTTTTTCTTTTGCTATCTTTATTTTGGACCAACCGCCATGATTACCACCACAATCACAACATCAACCACCAACCACAACGCCGCTTCACCACAACCGCCACGACCTTCCCGTCACACCTCGCAACCGTCGCATCGCCACCGTTCTTGCCCCGCTGTGGGTGCCGGTGTTGGACTCGTGCAGGGCGCGCGCCGAACAGCGTGTACAAAATCACGGATTTTGTGCTTCAAAAACGGATCAAAAACGACACACACCCACTTTTTGCCGTCCAATCGGTGAGCGAGGGCGACTGGCCCCGCCCCAGGGCGATCGATATATGCAAATTTATGGATCAAAAAGCCTTCACGCCCACTTTTTCTCGGGCCAATGGGGAGCGAGGTGAAAGGTCGAAGGGAGGGGGTCAAAGATGAGAGGGCGAAGCTACGGGGCTGATAAAAGGACCGTGTTCGTCAGTCCAGAGAGTCCAGAGGCGGAGAGTAGGAGAGTCCAGAGGCGGAGAGTAGGAGAGTAGGAGAGTCCAGAGGCGGAGAGTAGGAGAGTAGGAGAGTCCAGAGGCGGAGAGTAGGAGAGTAGGAGAGTCGGAAACAGAGAGTCAAGACTTCGCGGGCGGTGGAGTTGGCAAGAAGGAGCTGGTCGGCGTCGTGTGTTGGAGTCGGAGCGGAGGGGACGGAGCTGTGGAGAGGCGGCGAGGGCAGACGAGGGGGTGCTCGCGTCGTGCAGGGAGCTGCATCCCTGGGAGGCCGACAGCGCGACCTGGCCGAGGTGGAGACGCTCGTCGCGGGATAATAAAAATCCTCTATACCCCGAGCATCAGCAACCCCCTCCTGTTTCCCCCCGCGCTGAGATAGTGCGACCAAGGGGGCCCCTTTCCCACCCCCTACCAGACACTGCCCGCGAGGCCCGCGGAGTTGAGGCGCCATCGCCGCTCCGCGTCTCATCACCAGACGGGTAGGCGCGACCCGGTCTCGGCCTCAGGCCCGCCTCATCCTTGAGGGTATTCTTTTCCTTGGTTTTGGGTATGTGTTGTCGGCGCCGTCTGTGAAGTAGAATTGTATAAGTGTTGCCGTGTGCTCGGTAGTCGGTATTAGATCTGCATTGTGTTTTCGCTTTTACATTTGCTTTTTGTGTAAATTGCATTGTGTCTTTTCTGTGTGCTTTTGGTGGAATTGAATGTGTGCTTTCCGTTCGTCGCGAATAAATGTGCTTTGTGTTGAACTGTTTCCCGCTTCGCTTCGTCATTTCCTTCATTGAATCCTCATCTTGCTTCACGTAAAGGGTTGGTAGTGGGCTGAATACGCCCGATAATTAATCGAACCGTCGAGGTCGACGATAACACCGCTCGGTTATTCTGATAGTACGGAACGGGTCGCTTAAGTGGCCCGTGTCCGAAGTCGACCTGCGGCGAGGTGCGATCGCCCGGTCTACCCTCCGCGTGGGTACTTAGGTCGGTCGAATTTGGCGAGCAACCCTATCCCACGCGGGGGCTGATTGGCTCGATCGCGGTGAGACCGAAAGGTCCACCCGTGACTGGTTCCCGGCGTTAGTCCGAGAGGGTCACGACTGGATTGTCCGTCCGGTGGGCGACGTGCCGCGATTCGAGTTACGTGGCCGTCAGCACGCCGGCGGGCGCGAATACCGTAACACTGGTGTCAGGTCGTGCGATACAAATTCATCGCCATCCTCGCGGCACTGGTATCGGAGAACAGGTAAACGGGCTCTCCTGTCTCCGGCTAAATTCACGGGAATCGGTCCAGGGGTGAGAGAAGCGACCCCCGATTCCCTCCAAATTACGAGCGAGCGAAATTAACCCTTCACGAGAAGCAAGATGGCGTCTCAAGGCGAGCGGGAGCCGGGGGTATTAGAAATGTATATGTGTAGTAATGTAGAGTCCATGGTCCAGGATGGAATCCCCGAGCAGGAAATGTTGATTGTGCAGGAACACGGACTCGCCCAACTGAACCCAGAGCCCGAAATGGGTGCGGCAGCGGCCGCGGTGTATGACACCTCCCCCCCCCTCCTCTCCACCAAAACCCTTCCCCAAACCTTGCCGAAACGGCTCAGCTGAGTGCATCCGACATGGCCCAGCTATGCGCCATGCTGGCGGCAATGAACGAAAAGATGAATGCGAAAATGATCGAAAAAATGGATGCGAATATGAAAAACGAAATGAAAGGCATGAACGAAAAGATGGATGCGAATACACAAAAAATGGATGAAAAGATGGATACAAATACAAATGAAGTGAAAACGACGATGGATGCGAATACACAGCAAATGAGGGAAGAGATGAAAGAGCTGCGGGGGGAGACGCAGAACATGGGCCGATGCCTGCAGGCGGGCATGAAGGCCGTGAGCAGGGAACTTAAAATGGCGACTCCACGTGTCGGAACGAACGAGCTGGAAGGGGGTGCAACGGCTGACAGGCCCGCGGTGGAGGCGGGTAAGGAAAAAGTAATTCGGGAGACAAGAGACGAGGTGAAAGTAATTGCGAGGGAGAGAAAAGAACAATTAATACGGAAAACAAGGATGAGGTACGCGGAGATCGTGAAAGAGCAAGGAGTGAAAAACAGGGAAGGACGGGAGCGACTTAAAGAGAAAGCAAGGTTGACCTACATAAAGATAAGGGAAAGACGCCAGAAAGAAGCAGAGACCAATAAACACGATGAAGACGGGGTGAGTGACGCACACACACACACACACGGAGGTAGTGGAGGATAATGGGGGTGAGCTCGCGGAGCGTGCAGGGACCCGGTGCGAGCAGCTGGATGGCCTCCTCCAGGAACGAGGGGAGGGAGTCTGCCCCCTTGAGGCGAGTCACGACCAGGTGAGTTCCGTCGTGCTTTGCGAGGTTGAGGGGACGAGTGCTGTGGACGGGTGCACGGAGAGCTTGGGGGGTATAGAGGCCCCGGAGACCCTTGTGGGGACACGAATCCCCAGTGTGGTTGTCCCTGTGTGTGGTGCAAGGTGTGAGTGCGTCCCCGTGTGTGGAAGCGACCCCGTGTGTGAGTGGTGTGGTGGCGATGGTGCCGGAGTGCGTGCTTCCCAGCACGCCGTGTGTGGGTGAGGCACCGTGTGTGAGTGAGGCCGTGTGTGTGGATGAGGCACGGAGTGTGGGTGAGGCACCGCGGGTGAGTGCCCCCGCGTGTGTGGATGAGGCACCGCGGTTGAGTGCCCCCGCGTGTGTGGATGAGGCACGGAGTGCGAGTGAGGCACCGCGGGTGAGTGCCCCCGCACGCGTGAGTGAACGGCTGTGTGCAAGGTCGCTGTGTGCAAGGGAGACCGTGTGTGTGAGAGAGCGGTATGAGAGGGAGATGTCGGTTGGCATGCGGGAGCACGCAGCCGCGTCTCCCGGTGTGAATGTGATGGAGTGGACTGTGTGCGTCGTAACACGCAGGTATGCGTGTGTGGAATGGAGACGGAGACGGCGACAGAGGAGAGAAAGCCGAGTAGCGGCTGGAGTTGTTTCGCGGACCGTGCCGGGTTCACCCAGCAGGGAGCACGAGGTTCGTGCTGTGCAACGCACGAGACCACCACGTGCTCGCTTGCGAGAGTGAAGTCCCGGTCCGGAAACGCACGCGGTGGATTTGCCGATCCCGCGGACGGACAAAGTTTAGGCAGGTAAACGGATTTGGACCGGACGGGTTCTCCACGCGATCGTGTGTGTTAAGCTCCAACGGGCAAAACACATGTGTTCGCGTGGGGAACCCCTCGAGACGTGGGGCTTGTGTTTTTTTTTTATGCGCACGGTGACGTCATGGCTGCACGTGGGGTTGGAATCCGGCAGGAGGGGTATCTCTGCCGGATGGTACCGTCCAAGGAGGGACGAAGAACACGTGCAGCTGCATGACGTCACGGGCAGGTGCAAAGTGCGCGAGCTCTGAGTTGCCGCGCAGGTGCTGCGCATGGAAAAAAAAAAAAAAAAAAAAGCAAGCCTCACTTTCGGGTGCACAGGATTCCTGGGCAAGGGGTGAAAGACCCCCTTACCCTGGGCACAGGATGGAAACTAGTTAGGGGGAAGGGTTAGCTTAGTTAGACCGACTTCATGGGGCAGGGGTAAGTCCTCATGGAGTCCGTGGAATGGATTAGTTAGAGGGATTGTAGCCAGATTTAGGTTGGGAAATAAAATGATTTTTTGATTTAGGAGACAGAGACAGACTTTGGATGTGTAGTGGGGATGTAGTTTAGCTACGTAGGTTAAAAGGAACGTGCTGTAGTATAAGGGACGACGTGGGAGCACGAGTTAGTTAGGGGAGGGAGTTAGAAGGATGGCAGAGTTCAGCGGTGAGTGGGTTAAAGAGTGGTGAGGCGAGTACGTGTACATGTTGAGTGAGTGAGGCCAGCGGGTCTGTGTGAGTGGAGCGAATGGGGAATGCATGGTGCGATGAGTGATTGGGGGGAGGAGTGACTCCCGCCCAAGGGACCCCGGGGTCAGTGTAGAGTGAGTTAGCTGGGTTAGTCAAATTGAAAAATGGAGGTCGTTTTGTTGTTGGTGGGAATGTAGGCTCGAGACCCATTTGGAGGGGTGCAGGAGCCCTGTTGACGGGCTTGGGAGCGTGGCTGCGAAAGGTGAGTATCGCTGAGTGGGTACCCCGGGCACCAGGCTAGTCGGCCGTGGTAGGCCAAGGGTCCATGGGGGGCCGGGATAGAGTAGTGGGCACGGGTGCGCCTGCTTGGTGTGGGGGCCCGGGGCGCCATTAGCCGCGTGGGCAGTGTTGTGGGCACGGGTGACCCTCGGAAAGGGGCCCGGGAGGCCGGCCTGCCACGTGTGCGTTTCAGGGGAGGTGCCATGGGGGGCACTCCCCGGTGTTAGGGAGCTGGTAGGCTCGGAGGCAGTGTAGTGCCCGGGGGTGCCATAGCGGGAAATTCGGCAGAGGGTCGTGCCTGCCAAAGGGAGCCACGTGTCCCAGCCAGGAGACCGTGTGAGGGCACGGAGAGAAAATTGGGGGGGCGAGGCCCGAAATTGTAAGGACACCAACACAGGCGACGGGAATCTGGGTTGTTAGAACCAATAGTTTAAGCGAGAGGCGCTTGTTGAAAGCCCCGGGGTAGTTTAACAGTTAAATGGATAGGGTAGATTAGGAAGTGTACCCCTCCGCACCATCCATCCCCTCGCTGTCGTTGTGGGCCGCTGGACCCACTTTGGTTATAGATCGCCGAACTCTGGGGAGGCCATTCTGAGGCTTCGTTGGGCCTCGACACAGGACGTTAGCTCTCCCTTGTTCCCCTCCGGGAAGGGAACGTAGGGGTTGGGAGTAGGCTAGGTGACAGGATAGGTTAGCCGAACAAGGACGATAAAGGGGGTTAGGGGACGATTTATAGTGGGGGAGTAAAAATAAAAACAACAGAAAAAAATTAAGTTGGGGCTAAATTGGGGTTTGACAAATTAAGGGAGTGGGTATGTACAGTGACAGGCAAAGGCGATGGGTTGGGAGGGAGACAGGTAGGTAGGTCCAAGTGGCCAGCACCACCGCACTCCCTCCACCAACCTCCACTGAACGGCAAAGGCTGGCCAGCTTCATCTGCAGCTGCTTAGCTGCAAGGCCTGTGCCGGCTGGATCGTCTGCCGGCTGGCTGTTTTTCTGCAAGGCCTGTGCCGGCCAGTTCATCTGCTGGCTGTTTTTCTTCAAGGCCTGTGCCGGCCAGTTCATCTGCTGGCTGTGTTTGCCTGCAGTGGCCTTCTTCTGCGGGTTGTGTTTGCCTGCTGCCTTTGCCATGCCATGCCCACTGCCCACGTTCACCAGCCCCGTTCAATTTTTGCTTTGCCCCCCCCCCCCTGTTCGTTTCCATGTGCGCCAGGATCAGAAAGCAACAGTTTGCAAGCTGCAAGAACTGCCCTGTTGGCAGCTACAACACGGGCCTGCAGTGGCGGCCCGTGCACCGTGTTTGCGTCCATCCATTCATCCATCCATTCGTTGTGTTCATTGCGTGTGCCACTTGAGCTGGCACGGAGACTGCGTTTGTGCAGCCCATGCACCGTTGTGGTTCACTGCGTTCAGTTCAAAAGGGAAGGCCTTGGACTGCGTGTGAGCAGCCAGCCACGTTCCCTGTCACCTGCATTGTTTTGAGCCAGAGACTGCATGCGGGCAGCCTGGCTCCCTGCTAACTGCTTTTCTTTGTGCAGAGTTCAATGATCCTGGGCCATGGTTTAGTGTAAAATTTGTAAGTTAAGGTTAAGATGTACTGTAAATATGAGTGCGCCCCCGGCATGTATGTCTTAGCGCCGGCAATTTTATTTAAGTCGTCCGTGTGAGTGAGTTTGTTTAGATAGTTACGCAGCCCTCAGGTTATTTATTTTGGGGACACGAATACCATGAATCTCGCACTCAGGGATCCGTCGGTAAAATGTACAAGGGGAAAACTACACATGATGGCACACGAAAATTTGACGACTCAGGACGAGTCTGTAAAAAGGGGAGGGGGTAGCGTTGTGGTTACCAAATTCGCAAACCACCATTCAGGTCCCTTAGGTGAGATATCTCGGTAAGTACATGTGTAGTTAGGCCCAAATCCGTTGTCTAGTGGGAATACATGTCATTTATGCGTGCTGCGACTCTTCAGGATAGCCGTTTTTCTTTTGCTATCTTTATTTTGGACCAACCGCCATGATTACCACCACAATCACAACATCAACCACCAACCACAACGCCGCTTCACCACAACCGCCACGACCTTCGCGTCACACCTCGCAACCGTCGCATCGCCACCGTTCTTGCCCCGCTGTGGGTACCGGTGTTGGACTCGTGCAGGGCGCGCGCTGAACAGCGTGTACAAAATCACGGATTTTGTGCTTCAAAAACGGATCAAAAACGACACACGCCCACTTTTTGCCGTCCAATCGGTGAGCGAGGGGCGAATTGGCCCCGCCCCCAGGGCGATCGATATATGCAAATTTATGTATCAAAAAGCCTTCACGCCCACTTTTTCTCGGGCCAATGGGGAGCGAGGTGAAAGGTCGAAGGGAGGGGGTCAAAGATGAGAGGGCGAAGCTACGGGGCTGATAAAAGGACCGTGTTCGTCAGTCCAGAGAGTCCAGAGGCGGAGAGTAGGAGAGTCCAGAGGCGGAGAGTAGGAGAGTAGGAGAGTCCAGAGGCGGAGAGTAGGAGAGTAGGAGAGTCCAGAGGCGGAGAGTAGGAGAGTAGGAGAGTCCAGAGGCGGAGACTAGGAGAGTAGGAGAGTCCAGAGGCGGAGAGTAGGAGAGTAGGAGAGTCGGAAACAGAGAGTCAAGACTTCGCGGGCGGTGGAGTTGGCAAGAAGGAGCTGGTCGGCGTCGTGTGTTGGAGTCGGAGCGGAGGGGACGGAGCTGTGGAGAGGCGGCGAGGGCAGACGAGGGGGTGCTCGCGTCGTGCAGGGAGCTGCACCCCTGGGAGGCCGACAGCGCGACCTGGCCGAGGTGGAGACGCTCGTTGCGGGATAATAAAAATCCTCTATACCCCGAGCATCAGCAACCCCCTCCTGTTTCCCCCCGCGCTGAGATAGTGCGACCAAGGGGGCCCCTTTCCCACCCCCTACCAGACACTGCCCGCGAGGCCCGCGGAGTTGAGGCGCCATCGCCGCTCCGCGTCTCATCACCAGACGGGTAGGCGCGACCCGGTCTCGGCCTCAGGCCCGCCTCATCCTTGAGGGTATTCTTTTCCTTGGTTTTGGGTATGTGTTGTCGGCGCCGTCTGTGAAGTAGAATTGTATAAGTGTTGCCGTGTGCTCGGTAGTCGGTATTAGATCTGCATTGTGTTTTCGCTTTTACATTTGCTTTTTGTGTAAATTGCATTGTGTCTTTTCTGTGTGCTTTTGGTGGAATTGAATGTGTGCTTTCCGTTCGTCGCGAATAAATGTGCTTTGTGTTGAACTGTTTCCCGCTTCGCTTCGTCATTTCCTTCATTGAATCCTCATCTTGCTTCACGTAAAGGGTTGGTAGTGGGCTGAATACGCCCGATAATTAATCGAACCGTCGAGGTCGACGATAACACCGCTCGGTTATTCTGATAGTACGGAACGGGTCGCTTAAGTGGCCCGTGTCCGAAGTCGACCTGCGGCGAGGTGCGATCGCCCGGTCTACCCTCCGCGTGGGTACTTAGGTAGGTCGAATTTGGCGAGCAACCCTATCCCACGCGGGGGCTGATTGGCTCGATCGCGGTGAGACCGAAAGGTCCACCCGTGACTGGTTCCCGGCGTTAGTCCGAGAGGGTCACGACTGGATTGTCCGTCCGGTGAGCGACGTGCCGCGATTCGAGTTACGTGGCCGTCAGCACGCCGGCGGGCGCGAATCCGTAACAATATGTTTAAAATGTATCTAGTTTGTCATCATGCTCTTTTTCTGGTTGAATATTTATCTTTGAATGCGTGCTCAGCTTTTCAAGCACAGTGGCCACCAGAAACGGGAATAAGACGAACCCACGGACAGACACCACGGTTCCCATTTTGTAATTGATGAAGGGTGGAAATTCATAGTTACACTGTCAGGAAGATGGAGCAAGTCGATATTGCAGTGGCACGGAGGAACTTGGTTCAGTTCTTCATGGAGTTTATCAAGAATGACCATCAGACATTCTTGGGCATCATGCTGCTCCCCATCATTGAAGTCGGGGGCCACCTTGCACATCGCCTCCTGTTATGAACAAGGGATTGAATGGACACAAGCTGTTGAACAGGTGGAGCTTATAATTGTTGATGGAATAAGTAATATTTTAATCAATGCCATGTTTTTTACATTCATCTGTATGAATCTGTTATAAATTTGGAACTTTTAATCTAATCACAATGAATATCGAGAACAAGGAAAGATTGCAAACCCTCATCCAGACTTGTTCCGTGTGGTTTTATGGTACGTATTCTGTGGACGTTCTCACATTCCAATTGTACATACTTTATAGACGTACTCACATTATAATTGCACACACATTCTCGCTGCACTTGGTTGAAAAAAAAGAGAATGTGTCCGACTGGCTACCACGAGGTGGTGATGGTGGCCAACGTTAGCACATTCTGTGCAGAGAAACAGACAAACGAACAAATGAAAAATCACTCACAGAGCGACACTTGGCAAAATGAAATGGCACTCCGCAGAGCGCAGACCTCCGCCAGGCTAAAGAGTTCACGTTTCGTATCCCACTGATAGCCCAGATCTGGATCCCGTCCTGAACCAAAATCGAGACTCTTCATCCTCGTCACACACCCAATGTGTCCACCAAGTTTCGACCGAATCCGTCCTTAACTTGAGATATCATTCATGCTACATCTCGTTTTTGCCCGATCTCTCAATGGTGAAGAATCACTTGAAAAATTCTCGTATCCGGATCCATATTAGGATTCAGATCTTCAATAAAATTGTGCATTGCTCTTTTTGGTCGGTCACTTATTCACCAAAAAATTCAGAATGATTGCCTGAAAACTGTGGCCAAAAAATCGTGTGAGACACAGACAGACAAACAGATAAACGCTGCAGACCAACATACTTGGCAAAAAAATTTTTTGCGAAGTTTCAAAGAAACAAACACATGGAACCAAATGCAATACCCTCCACTTTGGTGAAGGTAAAAAGATAACTTGTCGGTGAAAGTGAATGAAAAAACAAAAGGATTCCGAGCTCACCATGAAGTACACTGGATTAACAAAGTAGTCCGTCTTTTTCTTGTTGGTGAACAATTTCAGGACTTTACCATTAACAGAGAACTTGTCCTTGTTCCAAATGGCCGTGAGGAGTTGACTGAAGAACGTTGTTAGGTTTCCAAAGTCATCACTGTCAAAGTTCATTCCTGCCGGAGGTATGACAAAAGAGGACAGTGAACGGAAGAGCAGACAACGACGTTTCCTGATCTTGTTCAGACCTTGCTGTTGTGCTGGGTTTGCTGTGTCACTGGGATCACTGATGAAAATCACCAATCTCCACTCAAATACATTTCAAACTCCACATTGTTGTGAAGAGAAACAAGGGCAAGACCCTGCTTGGTGATGAACTTACCAATAAAGTAGGCCAGCACATCCGGAGTATTGGCCAAACACTGGACCACACAATTCAAGTAGCACAACAGGAACGGATTTTTCAGGCCAATGAAACCGACGGGATAACGGAAGGTGTCATCTTTCATGGATTGATGCTGTAATGCAGAGAGAGGGAGGATAGAAAGAAGGTTGAGTGGAGTGACATAATACATTTATTGTCCTCATTCCCAACACAAGCACAAACTTCATTGTCCTTCCTCTGACAACTGTTTTCTTGTCTATTCCCAACACATTCTACATGTTGTATGGCTGTCACCAAAGATAATTCATTTTTGTGAATACATAATCAAGGCTCGTGCAAGAGTAGAATTAGTACACTGAACGGATCAGGACACAGAGGGACAAAAGGAACAGATGAGATAGGACGGAGGATTGATGAAATTTCTAAAAACGAAAGATTGGGGTGTGTTCGAGAGGACAGAAAAGATCATGGTTTTGAATTGGGGATGATCTGAGATGGTGGTGAACAGCTGTCCTGAAGAGGTGGTGGGAAGATTGAATATAATGTGGAAGTTGGTTCTTGAGGTGGGAGAAAAGAGGCACAAATGAGTGGTGGTGAGCAGTGATCCTGGAATGTAGGTAATTTAATCAGAATGGGGTTGGTGGTTTAATGGACCGTGTTTGCCCTGCAGAATCCTTGAGGGACAAAGCACGGAAGGAGCAGAGGGTGCAAGACCAGTGAGGACACGGTTGATGAGAGAGAGAGAGAGAGAGAGAGAGAGAGAGAGAGAGAGAGAGAGAGAGAGAGAGAGAGAGATCAATGACCTGTGAGTGATGGCGTGGTGATAGACCGTGACACTGCTTCATCGTGGGAGATTCCAAGAACCTTGAAGGCCTTGGGATCTCCTGTGTCAAGGTGAGCAAGGTCTGCGGCAGAGGAGCCAGCCAGAGGAGAGAGCATTACTCCATTAAGCTGTGGAAGGAAGGACTTTCGACGACGGAGGATGCCCAGTCGGCAGCTCGCTTTGCACCCCAACTTTGAAATGTGGTTTGCCCAAGAAAGATCATGGCTGATAGTGAGACCCAGGAGTTTGAATGACCAAACGTCTTCAAGATGATTGTTAAGAAAGTAGATAAGGGGAAGGGGGGGTTGGATTGCCAGACAGTCCTTTCTGAAAGAGATGGAGAGAGTGTGAGAATTGTCAGGATTTTTAGAAATATCCCAAGAAAGTAGGTCAGCACATCCAGAGTATTGGCCAAACACTGGACCACACAAGTCAAGCCAGAGTCAAGTGTTTGACCAGCTTGTGATTTTCTCATGGTCTGAAGAGATTGAAGAGGTTGCAGCTTGCCTGTATGAAGGATGAGGGATGTCACGGCAGAGGGTGGAGTCAACAGAAAACAAACAAAGAACATTTTCAAGAGAGTCAGAGAGATCATTAAAGACCAGGAATAGGACTGGACCCTGAACACTGCCTTCGGGCACTCCAGTCTTGACAGGGAGAGGAGATGAAAGGATTCCAGGAAGAGCCACACCTTGGCTCCGAGAGCAGAGGAAGTCAGTAAGCCATGTGTGGAGTTGGCCATGGATGTGAGAGGAAGACAGTTTGGAAAGTAAGGCCGGATGCCAGACTGTACTAAAAGCACAAGATTTGTCCAGAGAGACGGCCCTGATCTCACGTCTGACATTGAGGGTCTCTGTCCATTGTTGGAAGAGTAAAATCAGCAAGTCCAAGGTGAAGTGACCTCATCTGCAACAAATTTGTGATGATGAGGTTGTTGGAGAAAAGAAAGGATTTCATATCAACAGAGATTGTGGATTCCATGACCTTGATGGTGATTAGAAGTAAGATGAGAGGTCTGTAGTTAAGGGGATCAGTTTTTCCACCTTTTTTATGGAATGCAGTGATGTTGGTGGATTTCGAAGCAGATGAAAGATGACCCAGAGTAAATGATATGGTGAAAATGGCGGATGGAGGATGGGGGAAGAGCAGCAGAGCAGGATTTTAGGACACATGAGATGATGCCATTGGGTCCCATTGCAGAGCCAGAGTCGAGGGTTGCACAACCTTCTCCACCTTCTCAGATGCAAAAGACACAGAGTACAGGCAGTTGGGGACAACAGGGAAGGATGGGTACCGAGTGTGAGGGGCTGGAGATGCAAAATTTCGAAGCAAACACAGAATTGAGGCATTCATCTTTCTCACAAGCACAGAGAGCTGTGGTGACATTTGAAGTGAGGAAAGGGATGGAGGGGGAGCATCCACCAGATACAGATGGAACAAGACACCACCAGCTTTTAGAGGAGGGAGACAAGTTTGAAACTGTTAACATTGAAATTCAAACTGTTATCTTGATTTTCCCGAAAACATCATCATCAAATACCTTTGGCATGTCCACCATGATCTTCACCTTGTCACCTGGCTCATCACATACATCACCATCACCTTGGATCTGCATGTTTTCTTTCCCAGCAGGTTCTTCGTTATCATTACACACATCTTGACCGTTACCTGCGGATATCAACAACTGTTTCAGGCAAACATTAAAAAAAAATGGTTCAGAGAAGTTTTCCATTGCCAGGATAACATTGACGGTCCCGGTGGGTGTGGAACACTGATTTTCACGTGTTGTGGTCGAACCCATCATCAATTTAAACTTGATATCTGCCGCACAACTTTCCCTTTATCCAGTGACGGCCATATTTTTTGTGACCACCACATGACCTTGACCTTCACCATTTATGGATGGAGTGTAAAAGAATAAAACGTGTCTCCATCGACAATCCACACATGAAACTTAACATTATTAAAATCGGAGGAAAATTATTCAAGTTCTGATCAAAAAGGTGTTTTTCATGAATTAGGTGACAACGCAAAAAAGTAGGTCAAGGACACAAATCAAATACCAGGTGTACAACTTCAGTGCAGGTACACTGTGATGATGTGAGAATATCTTGGAAGGCCAAGTGGTCTGAGTGATCCCGCATTCTCAAAATTGAGAGATGACAAACAAACCAGTTAATTTTTTTAAGACCACCATGTGAACTTGACCTTTGACCCGGAGCGACACGATGTAAATTAAATGTAAATGTGACTCCTTGTGGAGTCGAGGCGATCTGGGGAAGGCAATTTCGTTCTGAACAGACAAACCTAAATCGAGGTTTTGTGAAACAAGTTTAAATGTTCATAATTGTGTCACGAACTTAAAAATAGGTCAAGGTCAAAAAACCCCCATGTCACCCCGGCCCACTTTGTATTCCCATTGTTGATGTAAAATTTAATTCCCAAAGTCCCTGTCGGCTCCGAGATAAAGCTCAGACATTGATACAGCCCAGAGATTGGGAGTGTTGAGAGAGAAGGAAGAATTATCTCTTCTTTTTCAAGATGGAGGTTTAGTTCTCCTCGGGGTGTAAGAAACTCTGTGGGAAAACACACAAATTGGGGTCTCGGATTGGAGAAACAAACCCCACAGGAGCAACAAACCTTCCCCTGTGATACCGGAGGAGGTGGAAAGAAGAACAAACACCTCGTAGATTGTTGGTAGTTGTGGTGGAGACGAACTACCGGGAAACGTCATCAATCAAACTACTATCAACCAGTTCGAGTCCACACTGGAGACACGTTGTGTGAAACATCCATCGTTTTCCTCACCAAGGAGGTTCCAGGATCGTGAAGAGGGTTAAACAAGTCATGATTCACGTCTCGACATTCAGAAAATGGAGGAAATATTCAGGAGATTCACGACTCGAGTGAAAAAGTAATTATCAACACAGTTTTACATGGAGAGAGGGAGAGAAAGGGTGTTTGTACTTTTGGATGAAGATGGTCTGAGGTAATCAATCGATGATGGAGATGGAGGAGGAGGACACGGCGACGACGTGTTGGGGGGCGTGGTCTGTTGTGTTGGGGTGGGCGTGGTCTGTTGTGCTGGGGTGGGCGTGGTTGGTTCTCCCTCCCGAACACCTTGCGGTGTTGATCCAGGTGTATCTTCTGTTTGGTTCGGAGAAGCAGGATCGACATTGGAAGATCCAACATCGTTTCTTCCCTTTGAAAGATCCTTCTTGCTGCGATTTCTTCGTCCCAACTGCCACCACTTTTTTGTCCGTTTTACCTTTGGTGGTTTCGGCACCTCAGGAACAGATGAGCTGTGAACGGTGAACAAGAAACAAAACGTTTGGTCACAGAAACCTGCCCACACTGAACGAGTCTCCATTGTGTAAAATTATAAAATACGAGACATGTTTCGTGTTTATCTCTCACTTGGCTCAAAATTTCCCGTTTTTCTCACTCACATTTCAACATCACCCGAATGTTTGTTGTTAAATGGTTGAAATTTTCTTCACACAACATGGTATGTAATACCGGCGACCATCGGGGACTCGATACGATACACATTTACACCGAGAAAATTGGGGTCTTCCCCTCAACCCTGTACCCCCTCCCCCAGATGTGTGACCCAAACACGAACCATACTTGGGGACCCTGAGGGGACATTCAAAATCTGGGGGATTTGGTTCAGTAGTTGTTTACTTGTTGAAGCATATAGATAAATAAACAAATAAATAGGACCGGGCGACCTGAAGCTCACCTGGATCAGGAGCAACAGTCACTCAATCCCCCCTTCGACCCCCCCAGACCCTGATTTTATTTAATGCCGTGAATACACTTTGGTACATCATGGGTGGTGAAGGTTGTGGTCAACCTATTTGTGAGGGGTAGGGGCGAGGGGCGGATCAAACCGCCCCAATAGACCCCCTTAATGAGCACAGATTTTGATGCGTTCAATACACCTTCGTAAGGCATCAGGTGTGAAGCTTGTGGTGAAGTTTAATCTCACAGATTTATCCCCTCTCGTCTTCAGTTGTCGTACCCTTCCTCCCGCCCTTGGTTCACTGAAGCTTGTGGAGAGGTAGTTGTCCTGAAACAACTTGCCTTCACCTCAAGGAATGCAAATCTAACTGAGGGTAATCTCAGTTCCTTCCATGAAGCTCGGAACAAGTGTGTATCTACCCCCATAGAGCCAGAAAACAACATCTTTCTAATCTCAAGTCTGAACTCTCAAATCTCTCTCGCTCCTAAAAATCCTGGTGGCGTCTAATCAAATCTGTTTCTGGTGTATGTTCCCCCTCCATCCCCTCCCTGACCTCAAATGGCCGCACTGCTGATACCGCACGTGAAAAGGCTGAATGTCTAAACTAGGTGTTTGCAGCTCAATCTTGTGTCCAAAACCCATCACTATCTCTACCCACCTTACCCAGTGACACCCAACTGTCCCTGGACTCTGCATCCTTTTCTCCTGACAAAGTGGAGAGCTTGTTGTCAAACCTCGACTGAGATTCTGCAACCGATCCAGACGGAATCAGCCCACGTGTCCTCAAAACCTGCTCTTCTGCTCTTGCTCACCCTCTCTCTGTTCTATTCACCCTCTCATTTGCTCAAGGTCATCTGCCATCTGCTTGGAAATCGGCAAACATTACTGCCCTGCATAAAAAGGTGCAAAAACAGATCCCTGAAACTACACACCAATCAGCTTTCTCCCAATCATCAGCAAGGTGATGGAATCCATCATCACTTCAGACATTAAATCCTTCCTCTTCTCCAATGGCTTGATTTCCGATCATCAATTTGGATTCAGACCAGGTCACTCCACCCTGGATATGCTGCTTCTGCTCTCCCAAAAATGGACGGAGGTCCTCAATGCCAGACAGGAAATCCAAGCCGTATCCCTGGACATATCGCGTACTTTTGACACGGTCTGGCACCCTGCCCTGCTCACCAAACTCTCTTCTTATGGTATCCAAGGCCATCTCCACTCATGGCTCACAGACTTCCTCTCCTGTCGCAGTCACCGTGTGGCCCTAAATGGAGGTCTTTCTTCCATCCCCTCTTCCTGTCCAGGCTGGAGTTCCTCTAGGTAAAGTTCTGGGCCCTCTTCTTTTTCTGGTTTTCATCAATGATCTCTCCGACTCGTTGGAAAATCCTCTATATCTCTTTTCTGATGACTCGACCCTCTGCCGTACCATCTGTCATCCCTCAGACCGGCAAGCAGCAGCTTCTTCGCTCACTGCAGATCTGGATAAAATCACAAACTGCTCCAACACGTGGAACATGTCTTTCAATCCGGACAAATCTCACACTCTCACTATGTCTCTTCGAAAGGACCGTTTACAAAACCCCCCATCCACTTCTCAACAATCCTCTGGAAGAAGTCCTTTCTTTCAAGCTTCTGGATCTCACCATCTGCCATGATCTTTCCTGGGAAAGCCACATTTCAAACCTCGCCTCCAAAGCCAGTCGCCGACTGGGAATCCTCCGTCGTGCAAAGTCCTTCCTCGGCTCACCTGAGCTCCTGACCACTTCCAAAGCTTTTGCCCGCAGCCTGATGGAGTACTGCTCTCCCCTCTGGGCTGGTGCTCCTGTCTCCCACGTTTCTCGGCTTCACGCTGTAGAAACCAAGGCATTTCGGATCATTGGCATCTCCCGCAATGAGGCTGAGTCTTTGGGCCTCTCACTCAATCACCGCAGGTTGGTCGGTGGTCTTTCTGTCTTCTACCGTCTCTTCTCCAGCCTCGCCCCCCTGCTCTCTCTGCAATTTGTCCCCACCACATTTCTGCAGGACGTTCAAGATCCGCCAACAACCCTCTTCTGGTAAAAACTACCAAAATCACGAATCACTGGTCACCTTCACTCTTTAATTCTTCTTTTTTCCCACCTTTGGAATAAACTCCCTCACTCCATTCATTCCCATTCTTCCCTCCAGGCCATCAAAACAGCTGTTCACCACCACCTCTTATCCAAATCCTCGATCTTTTCTTCCCCCGATAACCCACCCAAGCCCACCTCCTTCAAATTCCTTGCTTTCCTTCCTGAAAGTCCCTGTAATGTCCATCTTGTGTTCCCCACCTCATTCCTCTCCCTTCCACAGATCTCCTAATGTCTCTGTTCCCCTGATTTGTCCTTCCCCTCCCCCCCTTGTCTCATGCCCCCCTTGCTGTGCGTTGTGTATTAGTTAGCTATCATCCGAGCCTCGACAAGGTATACAAAAAAATATATACATATATCGTGTTTTTGGTTCAAGCGATAATGACTGAAATGTTAACTCACTCACTCACTCACTCACTCACTCACTCACTCACTCACTCACCTGCAGACACTGCTCCATCGCATCTCACCTGACGAAAGTCCCCGTGAGCTAAAATGGAACACACGTCCATCAACACACAATAACACACACACACACACACACACACACACACACACACACACGCACACACACACACACGCACACGCACACACACACACGCACGCACACAAACACACAAAAACACGCACGCAGCCACACAGACATACACATATATACACACACACACAAACACAAACACATATACACACACACAAACACATATACACACACACACACACACAAACACATATACACACACACAAACACAAACACATATACACACACACACACACACAAACACATATACACACACACACACAAACACATATACACACACAAACACACACACATATACACACACACACACATATACACATATACACACACACACACACACACACATACACAAACGCACACCCACACAAACACATACACAAATGCACACACACACACACACACACACACACACACACACACACACACACACACACACACACACACACACACACACGTAACACGGGGCTACACACGAACCCATTTCTGATGAGTGTTTACAAAACCTGTACCGACACTTCGGGAGGTTAATCCTTCATCTGAAGGTTTAATTAGTTTCGTCATGAGAAACCGACTCCTCCTCGAAGCTGTCTCGGTTGGGTTCGAATCCCGACGCAGGTGTAAACTGTCATCCCGTTGTTTCACAGGCACGGTGATTTATCAATCAAGGTGTGTGACGTCCTTCGGATGGACGGAAAGCCGGGCGTCCTGTCAGCCAGTATTAGTTGGTGGAAGTTAAAGATCCCATGAAGTCCTTCGTGAGGAGAAGGCAAGCTATCGCCGGCACACTGAATGAAGGACAAATTCCTGCCTGAACTGCTGCTGGCAAGGCAATGGCAAACCACCCAGTGTGAGTGTGTGACCCTTTGCTAAGTGAGTGTTCCGCAGCACGGACGCTCTGTTAGCGAGTTCGGTCCATCAGAAGATGAGAACCCAAAAGGTTTTACCGATTCCATCACCACGGACGATTTCCCGTGATTGGCAACAAGAAACCAATCGATTGGGAACAAGTGAAGGAAACATTCCAGTTCGTGGTGTCCTGATCGCTCGACAAAGGAAACGATTAAACAATGACATCAAACTTCAGATCATTACGTCACACACTCGTTATTAAATTATTACCTTTGTTCCGTTAAACAACCGCAAAAAACTTTCTTAATCCTCTTGAAGAATCGAGACATGATCGCTCGTCGTGAACAGCACCGCGGTTCGTGTCACTATGAACGGGTGAACACGATGCCAAATAATATTTGGAATGTTCCGTTTATGACGTCACAAAGCACTTATGATGTCACAAAGGGATGGACGTTTATCTTTGGATGGACACACGCATTCAAACATGAAGAATTGCCTTGTTTGAGGGATGGGCATTATTAACCCCAATTGGACCGAGTCAAAAACGGGAGCTTATGGATTTGGTCTCGAATTTCGAGTCCGTGTGTGCGTGCGTGCGTCCGTAACGATATCTCGGACATGTAATGATGGATCGTTTTTATTTGTACTTGTAGAAAGTTGTATATTTTATTTGTACTTGTATTGCAGAAAGACAACAAAGGATGGTGTACGTATGCACATCATTTTGTTTCTCGATGCGATCAAAGATGGCCGACTTCGTTAAAAACACACGGTGTCGAACACGTCGTCCACCATTTGTCGGACATGCATCCACCGATCTTGTTCAAACTTGGAACACAGATAACGAACGATGGTTTACATTCACACGTCATTTCTTTTCGACATCAGATCCAAGATGGCCGACGAGCGGCCATTTTGTTCCTTTCATGTGTCCCCAACAATTTCTCAGACATGCATGGTCCGATTGTGTTCAAACTTGGCACAAGCAGAGTACATGACGGCACGCACGGACACCTCACTTCATTTTACCATCTGATCAAACATGGCCGACTGCTTGACTAGCGGCCATTTTAATTGTAAAAAAACCCGGTAACGAACGTGTCCTCAACCATTTCTCAGACAGACACGCACCGATCTTGTTCAAACTTGGCACACAGATAACGAATGATGTTTTACATGTGCACGTCGTTGTTTTTCGAGATCAGATCCAAGATGGCCGACGAGCGGCCATTTTAGTTGATGAAGTGATGATTGATTTCCATCGCTAATTTGGATACTGATGTTTTGTTTGTTGTTGTTTTCATGCTTCTGGGGTTCTATCCATTTAAATGGCGATTCATATGTGCATTGGATGGGAAGGATGTTGTGGGTGTTGTTACTAGATCTTGTCGACTTTTCATTTCCGGAACTCAATGTCATTTTCCTTTCGGGGATTATTTAATTATTAAAGCCGTTCCTTTGATCCTGTGTGATGGTTCGATCATGACATGGTGGCAGCGGTGACAGTAAAGATTGATTTCACCGAACTATGGAACTCTTCAAGCCACCACAAAACCTCTGTTCGGACGTCACAACCCTCGTTGAGAACTGGTGCCGCTGGTCCCAGCAATTTGAGCTGTTTTTAGAGACGTCAGGGCCCAGGCCTCCACGGCGGACAGTCAGAAAGCCGCCATTTTGTTTCACTGTGCTGGAGTGGAGGTAATTGAAGTTCACCACCCGTTTGTGATCGACCCCGCGTCAGACAGTAAGGGACTTTCAGACGCGATAAAATGGTTCAGTGATTACGGAAACCCTCGGAAGAACGTGGTGTATGAACGGAACAACTTGTTGGAGACCAACCAGCAGGATGGGCAGTCATTCAGCCATTACCTGAGGGATCGACGAACGTTGACCAGATCATCTGACCTTGTCGAAGTGGATAACATGATTCGGGATTAAAAAAAAATTCCGAATTTGTATAAGATGCCGCTGGAGGTAAACGAGCTGCGTGAGAAAGTCATGAGGTTTACAGAACGTGGTGTTTGGTGTTTAGTTCTAATGGCCGCTGGTTCCCAGGTCTTGTTCCGTGACACAAGAAATGTTTAGCATGTTTGCTGTTGTTGCTCCACCAAATCCCCACGCTTCCCATGTCAAGCAAAGTTGAAAGATTGTAAAAAGTTCCACCAGGAATGACCCAATATCAAGTTTCGTTTAAATTATTTTTACCCTTCTGACCCCTGTCACCAAGTACCCACCCCTGGTGCATGAGCTGGGGACAAACTTTTGTTTTTTAAATCGTTACACGTTACATTCTTCCTCGAATGTTGATTACATTTTCAACGTTTCATTTAAAAATGTTCCCGTAATTACATCTTGGGGGTTTTGACCCCACCCCAAGGAGTGGGGCCAAAAATGATTCTGCTCTTGCACCTTCGTGCCGCTTGTGTCAGTTATGTTGATCATAACTTTCTTAATTCTCTTGAACAATCGAGACATGATCGCTGTTGTAGTGAACAGCACCGTGGTTCGTGCTACTATGAACGGGTAAACACGATGCCAAAGAATATTTGGAATGCTATGTTTATGACCTCACAAAATCATGGACGCTACGATCTTTGGATGGACACACACATTCAAATATGAAGAATTGCCTTGTTTGGGGGATGGGCATTATTAGCCCCCATTGGATTTAGAAATGGGAGCTTATATGGATTTGGACTTGATTTTCGAGTCTGTGCATGCGTGCGTCCACAACTATATCTTCAGACATGCACTGACCAATTTTATTTGTACACAGCAGAAAGACAACAAATGATGGTACACATTTGCACATATCTTTTTTTTGTTTTTTTTTGTAGACCTTGTCGAGGCTCGTATGAGAGCTAACGCACAACGCACATCGAGGGGGGAATGAGACGAGAGGGATGGGAGTGGGAAGGACAAAGCAGTGGGGAACAGAGACATGAGGAGATCTGTGGAAGGGAGAGGATGGGGCGGGGAACACAGGGTATACAAGATGGACATTACAGGAACTTTCAGGAAGGAAAGCAGGGAATTTGAAGGAGGTGGGTTTGGGGTGGATTAACGGTGGGAGAAAAGATCGAGGTTTTGGATGGGGGAAGATAAGAGGTGGTGGTGAACAGCTGTTTTGAAGGCCTGGAGGGAAGAATGGGAATGAATAGAGTGAGGGAGTTTATTCCAAAGGTGGGAAAAAAGAATTTAAGAGTGAAGGTGAGCAGTGATTCGTGATTTTGGTAGTTTTTCCAGAAAGGGGTTGTTGGCGGACCTTGAGCGCCCTGCAGAAATGGGGTGGGGACAAATCGCAGACACAGCAGGGAGGGTGAGACCGGAGAGGAGACGGTAGAAAAGAGAAAGACCACCAACCTGACTGAAGATGGAGTCATCAGGAGGAACCTGGATAGGATTCGGATTTCACTCCACAACTCTTCAACCCATCCAGGCGCAACCAAGTGAGTGATACAGAAAAAAATTCTGCAACAATTCACTTCTCCTGAGAGAGGTAGATAAACAAAGAGAGGAATAGAGAGTAAAAGAGATGAAAGAGAAGAAAAAGCCCACAATTCACCCTGCAATCTCCGCCCACAATACAATCGGCAATCTCCGCCCACAATCCACCCGGCAATCTCCGCCCACAATCCACCCGGCAATCTCCGCCCACAATCCACCCGGCAATCTCCGCCCACAATCCACCCGGCAATCTCCGCCCACAATACACTCGGAAATCTCCGCCCACAATCCACCCGGCAATCTCCGCCCACAATCCACCCGGCAATCTCCGCCCACAATCCACCCGGCAATCTCCGCCCACAATACACCCTGCAATCTCCGCCCACAATACACCCTGCAATCTCCGCCCACAATACACCCTGCAATCTCCGCCCACATCACACCCTGCAATCTCCGCCCACAACACACCCTGCAATCTCCGCCCACAATCCACCTGGCAATCTCCGCCCACATCACACCCAACAATAAGTGTGACAGAAGACAGTACAGAATAGCCAATTATATAACAGTGCGATGTCACCGCGCTGTAATCATGAAGAAGCTTTCATTGGAAAGGCAGTGTGAGGGGAGGGAATGGGAAGGCAGTGTGAGGGGAGGGAATGGGAAGGCGTTGTGAGGGGAGGGAATGGAAAGGCGGTGTGAGAGGAGGGAATGGGAAGGTGGTGTGAGGGGAGGGAATGGGAAGGCATATGAGGGGAGGGAATGGGAAGGCGGTGTGAGGGGAGGGAATGGGAAGGCGGTGTGAGAGGAGGGAATGGGAAGGTGGTGTGAGGGGAGGGAATGGGAAGGCATATGAGGGGAGGGAATGGGAAGGCGGTGTGAGGGGAGGGAATGGGAAGGCGGTGTGAGAGGAGGGAATGGGAAGGCGGTATGAGGGGAGGGAATGGGAAGGCGGTGTGAGGGGAGGGAATGGAAAGGCGGTGTGAGGGGAGGGAATGGGAAGGCGGTATGAGGGGAGGGTATGGGAAGGCGGTGTGAGGGGAGGGTACGGGAAGGCGGTGTGAGGGGAGGGAATGGAAGGCGGTGTGAGGGGAGGGAATGGAAGGTGGTGTGAGGGGAGGGAATGGAAGGCGGTGTGAGGGGGGGAATGGGAAGGCGGTATGAGGGGAGGGAATGGGAAGGCGGTGTGAGGGGAGGGAATGGAAAGGCGGTGTGAGAGGAGGGAATGGGAAGGTGGTGTGAGGGGAGGGAATGGGAAGGCATATGAGGGGAGGGAATGGGAAGGCGGTGTGAGGGGAGGGAATGGGAAGGCGGTGTGAGAGGAGGGAATGGGAAGGCGGTATGAGGGGAGGGAATGGGAAGGCGGTGTGAGGGGAGGGAATGGAAGGCGGTGTGAGGGGAGGGAATGGAAGGCGGTGTGAGGGGAGGGAATGGGAAGGCGGTATGAGGGGAGGGAATGGGAAGGCGGTGTGAGGGGAGGGAATGGAAAGGCGGTGTGAGGGGAGGGAATGGGAAGGCGGTGTGAGGGGAGGGTATGGGAAGGCGGTGTGAGGGGAGGGAATGGAAGGCGGTGTGAGGGGAGGGAATGGAAGGCGGTGTGAGGGGAGGGAATGGAAGACGGTGTGAGGGGAGGGAATGGAAGGCCGTGTGAGGGGTTGGAATGGGAAGCCGGTATGAGGGGAGGGAATGGGAAGGCGGTGTGAGGGGAGGGAATGGAAAGGCGGTGTGAGGGGAGGGAATGGAAAGGCGGTGTGAGGGGAGGGAATGGGAAGGCAGGGCGAGCGGAGGGAATGGGAAGGCGGTGGGAGGGGAGGGAATGGGTAGGTGGTGTGAGCGGAGGGAATGGGAAGGCAGTATGAGGGGAGGGAATGGGAAGGCGGCGTGAGGGGAGGGAATGGGAAGGAGGCACGAAGGGAGGGAATGGGAAGGTGGCATGAGGGAAGGGAATGGAAAGGCAGTATGAGGGGAGGGAATTGGAAGGCTGTGTGAGGGGAGGGAATGGGAAGGCGGTGTGAGGGGAAGGAATGGGAAGGCGGTGTGAGGGGAGGGAATGGGAATGCGGTGTGAGGGGGGAATGGGAAGGCAGTGTGAGGAGATGGAAGGGAAGGCAGTGTGAGTAAGGGAATGGGAAGGCGGTGTGAGGGGAGGGAATGGGAAGGCGGTATGAGGGGAGGGAATGGGAAGGCGGTATGAAGGGAGGGAATGGGAAGGCAGTGTGAGGGGAGGGAATGGGAAGGCGGTGTGAGGGGAGGGAATGGGAAGGCGGTGTGAGGAGAGGGAATGGGAAGGCAGTATGAGGGGAGGGAATGGGAAAGCCATGTGAGCGGAGGGAATGGGAAGGCAGTGTGAGGGGATGGAATGGGAAGGCAGTGTGAGGGGAGGGAATGGGAAGGCAGTGTGACAGGAGGGAATGGGAAGGCAGTGTGACAGGAGGGAATGGGAAGGCAGTGTGACAGGAGGAAATGGGAAGGCAGTGAGAGGGAAGGGAAAGGGGAGGTGGTGTGAGGGGAGGGGGAGAGAAGGCAGGTAGCAAAAGGGGAGGTTAGGGAGCGTGCTCGGGTACGAGGGCATTGCCGAGACGATAAAACGCACCCAAACAGCAACGTTTTCTTTTTAACTGCCATGTTCTGCAATAAAAAAGTGGTATTTAAAAAGTAAAACTCAAACTATTGACTTGGCAAAGGCCTGTGTGCATGCAGCCCCTCCTCCCCCCAACCGCACGCATTTTTCCAATCTACTTGCGGTCAATGCTCACCTTCCACGTGCACCTGCGATATACTCATGCTTTCACTCGCACACATGCACGGATTTCCCCACACCCGCACTGCACGGTGGCACGCCCCACATGGCTTTGATGCCACAGCATGTCCGCTCCCGAGGCTTCGACGCTGCAACACGTCTGCTCCCCGCGTGCAGAAGCACATGGTTTGCGAGACGGCCACATAACCTCCTCCACAGACACGGAACCAATCATACAGACACCTCACAGAGGGTCAATTGTACCCATTTTTTATCACATATGTGCATGCTGTCGATGTACCTCTTTGTTTGCAGAAACTACTGACTCTAACTATATTGTAGCAAGTATTAGTGTGTGTGTGTGTGTGTGTGTGTGTGTGTGTGTGTGTGTGTGTGTGTGTGTGTGTGTGTGTGTGTGTGTGTGTGTGTGTGTGTGTGTGTGTGTATATATGTGTATGTCTATGTGTGTACATGTGTGTACATGTGTGTACATGTGTGTACATGTGTGTACGTATGTGTGTACATGTGTGTACGTATGTGTGTACATGTGTGTACGTATGTGTGTACATGTGTGTACGTATGTGTGTGTGTGTGCACAGTGACACAGTGACACAGTGACACAGTGACACAGTGACACAGTGACACAGTGACACAGTGACACAGTGACACAAAACAGCAGAATGACTCCTTTTCTCTGTTCAAACTGGTTGAATGAGTGATTTTTTATATTGCAGCCATCTGCAACTCAGCACAGGTGAGTTCAATTCCAAAGTAAAGGAGAATCACCTGCTTGAAATGTAATTATTTCAAACAACTTCTCGAAGGTACTAATAATATTGTCTGGGCCATTTTAGGATTTCTGTGTGGAATAAGCTCAGAATTCGTCATTTTTTCAGCTTTTTTTGTTTTGTTTTACTACAAACCAAAGAAATATTGTCGTGTCCAGACGGTTTGGCCTCGACCTGGACGGATGGCCAAACAGTTCTCCCTTGGAGGCTTCCAGCCAAGATTCTCGGAGATTAATGGTGCGCGCTGGAAGGAAATGCGAGGCGCTTCACCAGGGTGGTCGCACAGCACAGGGGGTTTCCTCTCGAACCCACAACAGATACACGGACACAAGCAAATTAAATAAATAATGATTTATTCAACAATTATAATTAAAATGAATCAAGACGTGAGGTAACCTCAATCTTCAGCCGAAATTCCTATTTGAGGCACCCCCACACTCACACAAGGGTCACATGAAATAGAGAAAACAAGGAATCCCTTTTCGTTCTATGACTTAGCGGAGTCCAGGCGATCTTTTACTGATTGATGATTGAACCGCGTCGTCGCCGCGTGTGTTACCGTGCCCCCAAAATGGTGTCAAGCTGCTGCTCTCTCACAGCGGAAAATGTACGTCAGGTAATCCGTGAGGTGATATTTGACATCAGGACTCACAAACCACGGTGGAGCTTATTCTCAAGAGCGAATATGCTGACCGTTCGTCCCTGGTAGACCGCGGTCTGTTCACAACGATGGCCTACACGACGATGGCCAACACGACGATGGCCAACACGACGATGGCCCACACGACGATGGCCCATACGACGATGGCCCACACAACGATGGCCCACACGACGATGGCCCATACGACGATGGCCAACACGACGATGGCCCACACGACGATGGCCCACACGACGATGGACCACACGACGATGGCCCAAACGACGATGGCCAACACGACGATGGCCCACACGACGATGACCCACACGACGATGGACCACACGACGATGGCCCAAACGACGATGACCCACACGACGATGGACCACACGACGATGGCCCACACGACGATGCAATTTCTGAGACCGATGATCAGGCCACGAGACACACTTCTTCCCTCCTCAGAAACGCACAAACTTCATGGCTCAGCCGAACAGCCAATGGCCAGCATCTTGCTCAGCACTTTGCAAATTCACACAGCACGAACACGAGAATCGTGCAGCCTCCGTCATTCCAAGAGGAGACCAAAGCGAGATCCTCTGTCCCAGCCACGTTCCTCTCACCCCGTGTCCTCGAACTGACGTGGCCTCTGACAATCGTTCCTCCTCCTCCTACGTCCATCACGCCCATCAAATTTCAGCCTCGGGGGCGTGACTTCGCCCGCAGTCACCCTTGGGGGCGGGGCTTCGTCCGCAGTCACCCTTGGGGGCGGGGCTTCTTGCCTGCTTGGTCATGGAGCTCGATTGTCATGGTGGTTGTGGTTATAAAAACGTGACTCCTTCATGGCTGGCTTGTAAATGCAAGAACGTCGGAATAGGTCACAGGGGGCACTTACGTACTGGGGGAAATTATCCTCCATGCTGTCTCATTTGCACCACACCACCCCCCACATGATGACAACACTTTAGCTCACAGTTTCCCTCCTGAGTTTAAATCGAGATGTCTCCTACATGTTCACGGGCCAAGCAACACTTTACAACCCACGAAATTCCTCCATCTTCCCCACAAACATTACAATACGTATGTGGATACCAAAAGATTTTTTAATTTCAACAATTTTCTCCAAGAAATAGTGCATTATTTGAAAAAAAAAAGTGCAAGGGTGCCAATGTTTTTGGCCAAAACTGTACCTTTCAGAATTACCCATCACCTTTTAAAATCACTCTTTATAATTACCTTTTAGAAATCACCCTTGAGAATCACGTTTATAATTACCCTTTCAGATTCACCCTTTTTTATTTCCTTGATAATTAAACACGGTGAATTAGAAAAGTTATTCTTTTTTTTTCGAACGATGGAAGGAAGGGCATACCCAGATATTGAAGCACCTTCACGGGTTAAAAATTAAGTCACGTGGTTTAAAATTAATGCAAACCTCCAGGAAAATTATAACTTCTTCAATCTGACCAAAAAAAATGATTCAACCCAAGCGGTGTATCGGCAACAGCCCGCTGGCTCCATCACCCTCCAAAACATTTCTTCTTTGCTGTTAAGAAATAGATAACCTCCCATTTTTGAGCTCCTTCAACCAGATCAAGAATATCAAGTTCCCTTTTTTACATCATGGTATTTTTTACATCATGGTATTCCATCATTTCGCCGAAGTCAAAGTTCACTGACTGTCACGTGTTATAAACACAAGCCGATGGAAGACTTGGGGTGATAAAACAACAAACAACAACAAGGAGGACACTCTTCAACGTCACGATGTCACCAGATATGGCTCTGCCCACATTATCACATCATTATACATACTTGTACCAAGTTTGATGAAAATCTATGAACACAGATTCAAAATATTAAATAATTCTGGATGTCAGACCATGTCTCCGATCAGGTTGAGATTTAAAACATCAATTCCCCATGACTACGAGATCATAATTGTGACGTTTCACGTCGATTGATGAAGTGATTCAATAGAAATGATGTTGAAAAAGATTTCCGTTTAATCCAACATGGCTGCCAGACCATGTGACCTGTAATTAATTGTTCATGTGTTCATGAATATTGATTATTCATGAACACCCTGTGGTATCCCCAATGCGAGGGGAACATGTGGGTGAAGTTTCCCCTCGATCTGTCAATGTCATGCCTTTCTTCAGTAGATTTTTTTCAAAGTTTATTCTTCAAAAAATCACAGCTGCCAAACCCTGTGACCTCTGACGTCATAGGTGGTGAACTTTATGTTCTTCATGGATGGGCGATGATAACTGTGGTGGTCGTATGGCAGCTTAGCTGCCAGGGTAGCTATCATTTCTTGAAGCGCGACTGTGTCGCTGATGCAGTGCCCCTCTACCAATACACACATTGGAACTGGTACGCATTTCGCCAACCTCGGAAGGATGACAGGCTGAGTCAACCCCCTGGTGTATTAATTCAGAGGCCGACAGGGCTTGAACTCAGCACCCTCGGATCCCAAGCCCCCACCCAAACCACTGAGCCAACACCAGGCTTCCGATAATAACTGTAAAGTTTCTCCTCAATATGTTCAGCCGTTTTGGAGAAGCATTTCGAAGGTTTTCATGTTTGAAACAATATGGCTGCCGAACCATGTGCTGATGACATCATTTGTCCCCCCACCATTCAATTTAGCTAAAGTTTTTTAGAGGGAAGGTTTTCCCCCTCCTCCCTAAAAATTTTTTATGCTGATCAGCAAAAGCAGTGGTTCTCAAACTTTTTTTGACTACCGCCCCCTTGGACCGGCCCAATGCCCCCTTGGACCGGCCCAATGCCCCCCTGGACCGGCCCAATGCCCCCTTGTCCTATCGTTAATGGTCGGACACCCAGTGGGCAATAGGATAGTCTGAATTTATGAAGATAAGAAGCAAAAATAACAGAAGCCAAATATTTTCTGAATAATATTTTACTTTACTTTTCCACTTTATTTTGCATAACCTACAATGTTTCAGCAGAACAGGTCCAGGTGAGGCAAACTGGGAATCTGTTATCACAGGCCCAAATACCGTTTGTGTGAAAGGTGGGCCTGGTGACTCGCTGCGAGATTACGAACGTCTGGCTCCATCTCAGTGAGGTAGAGATGCAGATCGCCCCTCTTGGTAATGTCACGCGGTTTCAATACTTGGTCAGCAGCACCATCACGGTGCTGAACCCTCTTTCGAAGAGGTATGATGTGGGGAACGCCATCAGCAGGAGTTCTGCCTCTGTCCACATTGCGGGGTATTCGCCCCGCTCCAGAATCCAGAATTTGCCGCATTCATGCTGCGAGAATCTTGCCTTCGCCTCATCATCATTCCACAAGTTGATAATTTCGTCCTGTAATTCGTGCTTCACATCTCGAATGTCACATTTGAATGGGTTGATCACCCATGCTGGCACCGACAGTTCCAGTATGTCTCAGTATGAAGCTGAGTCTTTGGGCCTCTCACTCAATCACCGCAGGTTGGTCGGTGGTCTTTCTGTCTTCTACCGACTCCTCTCCAGCCTTGCCCCCCCTGCTCTCTCTGCGATTTGTCCCAACCACATTTCCACAGGGCGCTCAAGGTCCGCCAACAACCCCCTTCTGGTAAAACTACCAAAATCACGAATCACTGCTCATCTTCACTCTTTCATTCCTCTTTTTTCCCGCCTTTGGAATAAACTTCCTCACTCTATTCTTTCCCATTCTTCCCTTCAGGCTTTCAAAACAGCTGTTCACCACCACCTCTTATCTTCCCCCATCCAAATCCTCGATCTTTTCTACCCCCGATAATCCACCCAAGCCCACTTCCTTCAATTCTCCTGCTTTCCTTCCTGAAAGTCCCTTTAATGTCCATCTTCCCCTCGCCATGTTCCCCGTCCCATCCCCATCCCTCTCCCTTCCACAGTTCACCTGTGTCTGTTCCCCAATGTTTTGTCCCTTCCACTCCCGCCCCTCTTGTCTCATGCCTCCTTGCTGTGAGTTGTGTTTTAGCTCTCATACGAGCCTCGACCAAGGTATAAAAAAAAACAAAAAAAAAAAAAAAAAAAAAAAACGCTGCTCCATATCTCCACGAATCTTCTCAAGGTGATTGCTGTTTCTGATGAAGAGCTGCTCGTTTATTGCAGTTTCCTTTGCCAACCAGGGAAAGTGGAACATATCTCTGCGGCCGAGGGTTTCCCTGCGCAGAGTCGCCTTGGGGTTACGAACGCGCGGATCACTTTCTTTACTTTCATCAGCGTCATATGGTCACCCTGGAGTTGTTTGTTGACATCATTCAGTACACTGAAGATGTCCGCGAGGTAAGCCACATCATGCTCAATCACATTCACTTTCTCCGATACCTCTGTATCAATTTCCGACAGAAACTCGACCACTGTCGAGAAGAGGGCAAGGAAACCGGTCAAACAAGTGCCTTTGGACAACCATCGAACTTCGGTATGCAACAAGAGTCTCTTGAATGGTTCATCATTCTCCTGGCAAAGCTGACGAAACAGCCGATCATGCAGAGATGACACCTTGATTTTATTCACCGCTTTGATTACTATTTGGAGTGATATATGAAGTCTGGTGCTGAGAGCTTTTGCTACAAGATGTTGGTGGTGCACGACACAGTGAATGGCGAACACGGACGGTACCTGGTTCTTCAGAAGCGCAATAAAACCACGCTGGCGGCCGACCGTCGCTGGTGCCCCGTCCGTCGCGCTAGCGAGAATGTTCTTATCAGTAAAGTACTTCTCCAACGTTTGGAAGATGGAAGAACCCTTCGTATCGGTCTGGAGAGAGCGGGCAAACAACAATTCTTCCACCATTTCCTGATCACGGATGAAGCGAATGTAGCAGAGTAACAGAGCTTCACTGTCACGCAAAGTGGACTCATCCAGCTGGATGACAAAGTGCGTGCTTCTCAGCTCACAACACAGCTTATCTTGTACATCTGATGACATGTCATCAATCCGCCTGGCCACGGAATCATTGCTGAGCGCAATCGACGAGAGAACTGAATACGGATCCTGGCCCAAAACAGTTTTTATCACTTCCCCAACAGCCGGTTTGATCAACTGTTCCCCGATTGAATACGGTTTTCCAGATCTGGCGATGAGCAATGACAGCTTGAACGACACTTCCAGTCCTTTATCCACGAGCTTTTGGCTGGCTTGAACATTGTCGTAACCGTGGATCGCTTCTCAAATTTCTCTTTCAGCGATTGGAAATCGCTGACCTCTGCACGAGCCTTATCACTGTGCTTTTTACTCAGGTAATCGCTCAGTCGAGATGGTTTCATTGTTTTATTGGACAGCCTGATACCACACAACAAACACATCGGTAACTGCGTGTTCGTCAGGGATGGAATGAATCCATACTTGATGTATTCAACGGAATACCGACGACACTTTTTCTTTGAGGCCGACATCTTGAAGCTGACTGGACGTGAAGCTTTTTTGAATTACGAAATCAACACGCCAATATGTCAAGAGACTAACACCAGTAATAAGGCCAAACAATAATTATATATTTCCGGTCTCTGGTCAGCGCGCGCATCGATTTTCACCCTGCGCGTCCAAAAAATTTTTCTTCACATTTCCAACGGTAGCGACAACAGTGAGCGCCTAAAACACAATGCCGCGTTGCAGTCGTGACCTGTTCAGTATTGTGCCCAATAGCCAAGGAGACTACTGAGACAGCACCAATGCTCGACACAGAGTATGGTCCCATTGCTTGGATGGTACGTGTGTGCCCCCAAGTTACTTGTGCCTTTTACACATGTGTGTGTGTGGGTTGATGAAGGTGTGTTCCATTTTAACTCACCCGGACTTTAGTCAGGTGAGCTTATACGATTGAGCTGCGTCTGAAGGTGAATGTGTGAGTGAGTACGTAAACACTTCACCCATTATCGCTTGAACCAAACAAACGATTTTGATAAAACTTTGGCACAAGTTTCATATCTGACGCCAAATGAAGGTGTATTGACCGCATCAAAATCTGTGCTCATTAAGTGCATCTACGGGGGTTATTTAACCCCCTCCAAAACAGGTATACTTTCTTCTTCTCTTCTCCAAAACTAAACACACAAAACCCCGATCACCCATGATGCACCAAAGTGTATTCACGGCATGAAAAAAGTCAGGATCAAGGGGGTCGAAGGGGGGTTTGAGTGACTTTTGCTCCTGATCCAGGAAAGCTTCAGGATGCCCCGTCCTGTCATTTTTGTTTACTACCTGGATATTTATTAATTTATATAGGCTTCAAAAGTAAACGACTGAACCAAATTTTGAATGTCCCCTTAGGATTCCCGAATATGGTTTCTGTTTGGGAAAGACATCTGGGGGAGGGGGTTCAGGGTGGGGGGAAAACCCCAATTTTCTCTGTGTAAATGTGTATTGAATGGCACCCCCTTTGGCAGCCAGTATTACTTTTCATCATACACAAAGGAAATTGAAACAACTTAATTTGCATCAGGGTGATGTTGAAATGTGTGAGAATAATTAGAAATTTTCAAAATGTTTCATTGCACTCATTTTAAGCGAAGGTTCAAACCAAAGAATCCAACACGGAGCTCTGCAGTGAAGAAGAAGTGTGTTTTTTCCCCCCTCACACTATATGTAAACAGCAAGGTTGGCTGATAAAAATTGTGTGACAGGACAGCCAACAGGTGCACTCACCTCCAAGACGTTGTAGTGGAATTTATTTTCGTCAGGTTCCTTGTGTCCATAATTTGACGTTCGTTGGAATTTTTTGGAGAGTAGCAAACCCCAACATTTTTGGAAAGCTTAAACAATACCAAAACAGAAAATCCATGTTTCACATTTTTTCAATGCATACAATGTGGACAAATTGGTCGTTTTGGGGTAACAACCCGTTTTTTAAAATATCAGCTCTGAAAATTCAAAATTAATTACAAGCAAGCAACTGATGATGCATAATTGTTAACGAGAAGACAGTTCTTAATATAGAATACAAATATCTGTATTTTGAGCAATGGTTGCCATGGAAACGGCTATCATTTTGTCAAATGACCGTTTATTTTATGTATTGCTTTCAAATCTTGAAACAAGCAACGCATGAATATGGTGATCAGTGAAATGTACTTAATGTCAAATATGAGTTTGTAACCAATTGGCATCACTGCGCGAATGTCACTCCATCATTGCCATCATCATCATCACTATCGTGGTCATGCCGTTCAATGTTTGAGTCCTCGTCATTCTCACACGAAGTGCGACACATGCAAAGATGCATGTTAGGTTCTTGGCCCTGCAGGAACATCTCCGTGACGAACATTGTCTTGCACTGGCACCTTATCATCTCGATAATTGCCTTTGGTGCAAGGAGAATGTCTGTTGTTGTCGGTTTGAGTTGACCACTCGTGTCCTTGTGGAAGCCATTCTTTAATGGATCAAGAAATGTTTGCTGAGAAATTGCTCCTTGACCCCAAACGTATGCCTGGATATTTACCCGCATGATATGCTGCCTCAGAGCACCGACAGTTGGTGGTAACTTGTCATTCTCAGCCATGTTCTTACAGAAGAGATGCAACCGAAGTTCAGGGATGCTGGAAATATTGACACCACTTGGACAATAACATGAACAGACAAATCTTGCTAAAGTTGTGTATAGGTCCTCTGAGTTGAGTTTGCTGCTTAGTTAGGACATCAACCAAGTTGATCAGTTCAATTAAACTGACAACTTGTGTCATTGAGGCTTTATCCTTCTCTCCTTTGGTGTCGTGATCTCGCAAGACATGGAAGACATGTTTGGTCCAGCAAGACCTGTGGTACATAATGACAATTGCATGTGCATCACTTGGCGCTATAGCAGTGTTCAATCGAGTCATAAAAACAGGGTTCTGAGCAACATCAACAGCTTCTCTCAGCAATTTGCCCGCACTGTCACTCCGTACAAGGTAAATAGGTTGACCATCAGTCCACTGGCAAAAGAAGCACAAAGCCTTGTCATAGGGGTCTGTGGATGACCGAGTGAATGGTGTGGAGGAGCTTGACGACTCCAAACATACTTCGGGCATTTTTCTCTTTTGACCTGGCCCTTTGGCGATATGCGACCCTGATGATAGTGCCTGATCATAACGAACCCTGGCACAACGAATTTGGTCCTTGTTAGTTGCGTTGGAATAGCATGTTCAGTGCCAGACAGCCTTCTCCTTTTGCAACAGTTCTGCTGACATCCCCTCAAATCGTTTATGAATCTGTACATAATCACCATCATGTAAAGTGGCTCGCTCCTGTATTGTCTCTATCAAACGGCAGAACGACTTGACTTATGGTTGCAACACCAAGGACCCTTTCAGGGAAGAATTATCTTGGCACAGGACACATTTTGTGCAGTTCGTTGATCCTTTCGTCTGGCATGAATCCTTGCCACTCAGTGGTACTTGATCCATCATGTTGTTGGTCCTGCAAATATAAAAAATAAATCGTCAGCTCATGAATGTCAAATCTATCATACGTGATACAGCCAATAAAACTCGGGCTGTGCCTATGTCTAGGGCCATATCAAGGGCACAAATAACATTCATCACTATAAAAAGCAAACAGATGAGAAAAATAACATCCTTATTTTCTTTGACTAATTTATTGACCTAAACTTATGTGATTTAAACGGAAGATGCGGGTAAATGTCGCAATGGTAGAACTTTATTAGAATCCAAAATAAAAACCGCGACTAAGACGTAAAATTACCTGAATAAAATAAAAGCAGAGATGAGTGGGAAATCAACAATACATGCCAACTCCATGCCAGTAAACTAATCAGAAACTCTAAATAGACTCCCTCTGTCATTCCAACCCCCCAAAACAAAGCTAACCTAATCCTATCCTATTACACAGCAGTTAATCAAATGGAACAAAATACGTCAGTGAGTGATTACATTGATGGTGACTTTCTTTCTGGATAAATGAAAGCACGAACCAGCACATAAGGACATATTTAAAGATCAACCCGAAATAATAGAAAAAGGATAAACACATAGCGATAACATGACCACTGCCCGACTTCCACTCCTCGCCAAACAGGAAACGCAATTAAAACCTCCAACCCCGTGGCCATTCAAACCATAATCCTACCCCATACAGAAGAACATAAAATGACAAAAAGGTACATACGCCTCAAAGGCTATCACAACTTACCGAAAAAAGGAAGAAAGGTGTTGAAAACCGAATATGATGAAACGAAGCTCCGAAGTAAACTGTCATGAATAAATCGAGAAGAAACAAAGCGAACTGAAAATGACGTCATAGTGCTGCACGTGCTTGGACGCGCGCCACGCCACATCACGACGTCATGCCACACCCAGCAACCGTAACCTGAGGCGATGGCATGGCGTCGCAACGTGGCGTCACCTATGTTCCCAACAAGATCACACTTAAAATACATCAAACTACAAAAACTTAAAATCAAACGTTTTACGACTGAAGGTGCCGAAACCTTCTGATATTGAACAACAGACACACCAATGTTTCATTGCACAGATGGCCATTTCCATGGCAACCAACTGTTCCAATACTTGAAAATCATAATAATTATGTGTAAGTTAGTCATGGTCACTACATTTAACAATTAAAACAGGCCATCCGATGGAAAATATTATTAAAAAACATATATTAAAAAATGGCAATTCCACTCCAAAAATGCTGTTTCCATGGCAAACCGACAGTCAAATGCAACATTTTATTATCTTATAAAATCCATTGTTAGCCATTTCACAGTAATCTATCATCAGTTGGTTATTTTGTATTGTTTCAGATTTTTTAAAATTGGAATTCAAAAAGAAGCGTTTTTCACCCCAAAACGACCTTTCCAAAAGTTGAAAAAATGTGAAACATCATATTTTTTATTTAAATAGATTTTAAACTTCTCAAAAATCTATAGGTTTGCTATTCTCCAAAAAATTCCAACGAAATTTCACAAGGAACCTGACTATTTCCTCAGATTGAATAAACTCCTCAGATTCAGAATTCAGAACATTTATTGCAAGGATAAGCAAAAAGCAAATCACAAACATCTATAGCTATAAACGTTAATCATCTTTGTCACAGGAAAAACTTTTTCAGCCCCACAGAATTTTTATTTAAACGTTATGAAGTGATATATTGTCAACAAATTGTCAGAAATATATGTGGAAATTTCATTCAACAAGTTATTTTAAAACCTCATAATGATTTTGCAAAATTTTCATTCTTGTGCGGGGATGAAACAAAACATCTCTAAAGAAGCTTGCTTGTACAATAAACACTCTAAACCTTTTTTCGCTGATTAATAGAGGCATAGATTCATATTATAAAGCATATATAATTCCACAGACAAATCTATAATGATAAGAAAAGGTTGAGACTTGTGGTTTGGGAGATCTCAATGTAATACACGAAGGTTGGCACGAAATGTCACCCTTGCCATACACATCGACAAGATTCAAAATTTTGCAAACATTAATCAATTAACACAAAATAAAAGCCATTAGGATAATGATACATTATCCATTCAAAACATTATCAAGTAATTAAAAGCTTCATGGAGAATATATAATTGATGCATGTACATGAATCTAAATTATGAATCTAAATTCCTTTAATTAATTCTAATCAACTTTGAAGGAGTGTATTTCAAAAATTATTATTGCGACTGCAAAGTGTAAAATCAATTGTATATAAACTTAAAATATGTATTTTTTGCCTTTATAAAGCTCGATTTAAATAATATAGTCATGCACATTCTGGTGACTATTGTGAAAGACAAGAAGTATTTACAAACTCAGCTTATCTGATCAGCTGAAAGAATTTTGCAACACTTTTACTGTGGCTCTGAGTGTCAGCAAGTTGTTTTATTTTTAAAAGAAACATTTTGCTTTGAAGTTCAATAAAGTGCCAGAACAGTGTATATTTAATGTGCTACCATTAACAGACATCCAAAAGTTGGATTTCACTTTTACAATTTACTCCTTTTGTTCTACAAAGGATAATGTCATATATAGATATATATATATATATATATATATATATATATATATATATATATATATATATATATATATATATATATATATATATATATATATATATATATATATTTGCAAATCTTCAATTCAAATTGATATTAGGATAAATTTGTCTGTCATCAAGAGCATACCCTGTCCTTATGGGGGGAATTGAGACGAGTCAGTCTTTACCAGGTGATTCCTGGGAGCAGGGTCATGACATGACTATACCTCATAGGCCGCCTCTCCGTTGAGATCTCACCCGTCAATGGTATTTTTGTCAGTCGTCGCGTATCCTTTGATGAAAGACAAAGACGCAGTCAATACTCGACCAACCGTGCGGCGAGACCACTCTTTGCTCTTCGGACTGTAACTATCAATCCTCCCAGGAAGTGTCATGCCCTGATTGCAGAAGAGATGTCCGATTACCTCAACTTGGGTTATTCAAGATCAAAGGCCTCCAATTTTAAAATTCTCATCATTATAAAGAATTGTTTGAACGTTGGATTCAAACGACGTCAGTTTACAATTGAAATAAAATTGTACTCAATTTTGAATGCAATTTACAAGGGGAATAGAAGCAGTATAAATGCACTCAAAGAGCACAGAGCCTATTAATAGAAGCACATTAAATGTAGCGTGTGTTTGGAGCAAGAACTCTGAAGCATAACATAAAGAAAGCATAAAAAGATAAAAAGGGAAGGCTGTCTGGCTTCATCCAATGAAAAGAAACTGTAGTATCTTTGCAACCATATCACCAAATATTCCCTATAGCCAAGCCCCAAATTTCCATCCATGGTCATGGTATTTATCTCCCTCTGCCTTAATTTGAGTCGATAGATCATCAATTTGCTCTGAGTTGTCAGGAATGTATGTGCAACATTCAGTTCCAATGATTGCACAGGTCCCTCCCTGTTCAGCCAGTAAAACATTGAGGGCAATGTGATTCTGCATTGCTACTGCTCTTAGAGCAATCATCTCAGCATTTACCTCAATTAAACCCTCAGCAGTGGTATTAGCAAGCTTCGCTGGAGAGCTTGCCAAGGCAGTGAGTTCATTAGCAGCATTACCAGCACGATTAAAATATGAAAAATGCTGAGATCATGATCATGAGATAAAAAAAAATCATGGAATGCAATCATGAAAAATCTTTGAACTGCTCAAATAGACCTCTTCTCTCTATTTCGTAGCGTGAAAGGTGAGTGGTCAGAAATATGGATTTGGGGTATTACGTATCCTTTGTTAGACCCTGTCCATCCAAATGGCAACCTTGGATACGCCCTGTGTCCACATATGAAGCCAATATTATTTAAGGCTGGCAGGGGTTCGGTGAGGTTATTTGCTCTTATAATCGATATCTCTCCTTACTCCAGTGTTTCATCCTTTTTATTGCCACCCTTTCTTTAAGATGTTCAGCATAATGCTGACATGTTGAGTTACCCAAGTAAGGTCCATTGCCTTTTTGACAAACGAGACAAACCATCCTATTTCTCTGTTCATAACTTCAACATGTGGTGAGTATACCTATAATTCTTCCATATTTGTTTATTGGACTGTTTCTTTTATATTAAGGATAGTATCATTGCTTGCAATCAGTACACCTGTGTCCCCCTTTTTTTCCATTTTCCTTTAATCTCTGCCTTTTTCCCCTTAATTACCCCATGTTTTCTTTATTCCACTCAAAGTTGGGTTACTTTGTCCATGTACCAATAATCCACATATGTCTTCCCCTTGCAGTGGTACTGCCAAGAGGGCCAACCCATGCTTGGATGAGTGAGGAAGTTGTGAACAAACCCAACACTTAATCTTGTTCATACTTTTAGCATGCTGTAAAGATATTGCAAAGAAAGTGTTCAGTGGATGTTCACTCATGTGTTTGTGCAATGGTATACTTCGTCTTCTCTGGGATTGCAGATGTTTAACATGTTGGTGGTGTGTGCTTTGTTTCGTGTTACTTCCATTTTCAGCAAGTATGCAAGCTTCTTTGTTTGTTAACATTTTTACTATGCGGTCGACTTAAATCAGCTGGTGGCACAGCAACTTTTCCCCAAATGAAGTTGATAATCACAAAAACAATGAAGGTATATGAGAGGGTTATCATTAGCCATGAAAGAGTGTATGAACAGTTCAAGTGTTTGCGTTTTGGCCATCCATTCCGTTGGCTCTCTTGCAGTGGCAGGAGTGGATCCATGTTGGTCGACCCTGGCATTTCACCACAGTGTCTTGCCAGTAGCACTTGATAGGGTTCAATCCACCTTGGCTGGAGTGTGTTTTTTTTCGTTTATGAGACTCGATGTGGATGAAGTCTCCAGGGACGAAGCTATGGCAGTCACTGGCAGTTGGTTCAGGTAATGCTTCTTTTACCTGTGAATGAAATGCTTTCACAACACTTGTTAATGTAACACAGAATGCAAGCATCTTATCATCTATTTAATGAACATACATGATCTTCATCATTAAGGGGGCTGAGTATGGCACTGTCATTGGAAGGAAAAAAAAATTATACTAATGTGTTCTCAATTATATTCACTTCCTGCTTTGAGTTGTTTTAACTTGCTCCTACTGCTTTTAACAGTATAAAATAAGGTGTTACTTTTGTACTGGAATCAAGTTGACTGTCAATAAAATCTCCCTTCACAGTCATTTTATCTCCATCGTGGTGTGATTGAACAAAGAATAGGATAAAATTGTATCTTACGAAATATTATGTGCTATATCTCCGATGTTCATGTTTTGTCCTAACTCTGTTATCACCCTCTCCTCCTCAAGGCTGACCTCGTATTCACACACTGCAATCGTGGCTTGAGCGTGTCTATCCCCCTTCCCTCCCAAAGTGGCCATGTCTGCAGTCCCCTTTCTCATGCTCGTCGGCCATCCCCTCCATTCACCCTGACAGATGTTTCGCCCTCCCTTGTCTTTTGCTGGCCAGAATAGTATAAAGACAATTTCTCTGTGCATTTTGACCAGAAAAGAGGATCGTGTTTGATATTGCTCGTCTTATTTATCCTCTTCCCCATGGCCATGTTTGTTGATATTTGTGTTTGATGTATGCTGTTAATATATGGTCTCAGACTCCACAAGAGAAGAACTGAATTTATTCCACAGGAGCATAAGACACAAGACTTCCACTCAACGATCATAAGATGTCCGCAGTTTGGAGTCTTCGTCATGCTCTCATTGTAAAAATTTCCATTTCTCTCTTTCAGGCTCGTCAACAGCTGTCTGCAGAGCGGCCACGTCACCCAGAGTCGGAGTGCTTTCAGAAGGTGTGAATGCACATTGTTTGACTGTCGGTCGGGCTGTCAGAAGAATTGGCTGCTGCTTTTGCAGCTTCATCTGCCTGAGCATTTACTTTCGATACGTCATCGGAACCACCCGTATGTGCGTCAGACTTAACGGCAACTGCAAATGGTAACCAAATTGCTTCAAATAAGTTTGCTATCAGAACACCGTTCTTAATTGGAATGCCTGAAGAAGTAAAGAACCCTCGTTCATGCCAGAGTATTCCGAAGTCATGGACAACTCCATAAGCATAATGCGAATCAGTGAAAATAGTCACATCATGATGTTCTGCCATGCAACAAGCCCTTCTCAACGCATAAATTGCCACTTCTTGTGCTGATTAATATCCTGGTACTTTCCCACTTTCTCCTCCCTCTGAATCAGTGAGACAGTATACCCTCATAACAATGAGCAATCTAATGCTCTTGACAATGATCCATCCACAGACAGTATTAAATCTGAGTTTTGCAGTGGGACATCCTTAAATCAATACGTGGCATGAATGTGTGCGATACTACCTCCAGAATCATGCGGCTCTCTGTCTTCTGCTGTTGGCAACAAAGGAGCTGGGTTCATTGTTGGGCAGTGTTCGATGGTAACATTTGGCACTGTTAGTTGTGGTCGTTCACATGTGGTTGCTCTTGAAGCTGATAAATGTTGCGTTCTTGCCTTCAGAAGAACAGCCAGAACAGCATGTGGTACTTGGAGGCTAAACGCGCTCCCCCAGACAATAGATTAGGTTGTTTGTGCAGCGTAAGAGGCTGCAGTCACCGCTCTCCAACTTGCTGTAAATCCTTGGGCTTCTGGATCAAACTTTGTACTGTGGTCAGCTATCAGTCGCATCTTTCCTCCATGTGCCCGTGTCAGTACGGACTGCACAAATACTCTTATCTCAAGCGAAGAGATAAAAAGGTTTGTCATAATCTGGTATTCCCAGTGCTGTGCGGAAGAAAGTGCACCTTTTCATGTAACAAATGCTTCTTGCGCTTCAGGCGTCAATTCCATGGATCTGGGCTATTTATCAAGCTAATGTCCAACAGAGGGTGTGCTAGTAAAGCATAGGAATGACAATCAATGATCCACAGTAGACAATAGCCTGCTGCTCCAAGGAACGACTTCACTTGCTTCGGCCGAGGTCACATTTGCCACGGCGGCCGTGGGGTCTCCAAAATCGACGGCCACGAGCAATTATACGGCGGCCGCAGTATTTCCACGGTCACACAATGTAGCAGTCACACTTGTTTTTATTTTTCGGGGAGCTGCACGGCGTATTTATAAATTGTGGAGACCGAAAACGTGGGGTTGCCGGACGATCTTTGATTTGATGTCGCACGGTGACCTTAGGGCGTTACTGCGGCGGCCATAGAATTTTCAAGGCAGACGCAAGGTAGCCGCAAGGCGACCGCAGGGAGCCCCAAGGCGAACGTGCGGCCAGACGGACGGTAACAAATGGGTTAATATTTTTTATCTTTTTTCCCAGTTTTTTTTTTTTTTTTTTTTCTTCGGCTTGTCGAATTGCTACGGCGAACGTAGAAATGAAAACAGTTATAACTCCGCGTTATAATTCCACGGCGACCTTACAACCTGTAAAATATAGCCAAACGGCATAGGGCCACCCTGAGTCCACCGCAGAAACTCTGCGGCCGCCGCACGTTTCTGTCAATTCAGAGGGCGTACGGCCACCGTATCCTCGCCGTAGAGCGAATGTGACTTCGGCCTTAATGGCCGTCGGTTTTGGAAGTGTCCGCATGGCTGTTACTCGTTCCGGTGAAAGAAGTCTCATATCTCCTTTCAGAATATGTCCGAGGTATTTTACCTCTTCCTTGCAAAATTGCAGTTTGTCCTTCAACACCTTCTGTCCTTTGTCTGCTGAGGCTGTCAATAGCAAAATAGTGTCTTGTTCGCATGCCATTTTTGAAGAAGAGCATATCAAGACATCATCAACATGTTGCAGCAATGCTGAGCCCCCTGGAAAGGTAACATCAGTGAAATCCTCTTGAAATGCTCGAGAGAATAGAGTCAGGCTTTCTGTATTGCCTTGCAGAAATGCTGTTCAAGTTTACTGTCTGCCATTGTCAGTGAATGCAAACAACTGTTGCGAATCTTCATGCATCAGTCGAGGAAAGAATGCAGAACACAGATCCACAACTGAATAATATTTTGTACCACTTGGAATGCTGGAGAGGAAAGTAACCAGATTTAGCACCACTGGATAAGTGGGTATTACACAATCATTTACTGCTCTCAAATCTTGCACAAAGCACCATGTCTGTTTTCCAGGTTTCTTTACAGGCAGTATGGGTGTGTTGCACGGGCTGACTGTAAGGACTATGGTTCCTTTTTCCAGCAAAGACTTCATTACTGGTGCTTTACCTGCATCAGCTTCTGGTCACAACAGGTAGTGTTTTTTGGGAAACGGTTTAGATGTGTCGACCGTGATTTTAACCGGCCTCATACATTATATTTGTCCAACATCGTTTGGGTGTGTTGTCCACAAGCAAGAAGATCAAGTGAGACTCCAGTGATTTCAAAAGGTGGGTTCTCACATATTGTGAAAGTCGAAGAGGATACCTGTTCTCCCACGTTCTGGCAAAACCCATTCTCACCTATCATATAAATTGGTGTCCTTGAAAATCCCTTTGATAGCTTACTTCGTGACTCTCTTTCAACTTGGTGATCATTGATCTGATATAATTTGCCTGGTATTCTTCTGACATGGAAAGTGCAACATGTGGTGTCATCTCAGGCTGATTACAAAGTTTCTGCTGTTTTTCCATTAGATGTACCTCCATACCTAAACTGTGTTGTCCTATCCAAAGTGCAGTGTTGTCTCAAGGACAGTCCACATTAAACTCAGGAAAACTTCATTCACTGATGCAGATACAGTCTTCTCATCCAGTGTCCACCAATACACAATTGTAGCAAATTCAAAAGTCTGTTGGAACAAATTCAAAACAGACTCATGCAAATCCTGTGGTATTTATAAATACATTCCATCTGAAGTGCATTTCACAGAGCAATTCAACTTGCATTGCAAATCTCTCTCTCGTTAGTTAACTGGTGAATTAATTCCCAATACAAAAGAATATTGTCCTGTCAACTGTCCCATTTCCACATGTAATTTCTTTGTCAGGGGGTCGGCAGAGGAACTCCTGATACCCCCACTATGTTTACCTGAGTCCTTGACAAGGGGACATTCGAGAAATCATTTTGTTGCAATGTGGAACGTGTTGCTCCTGTGTCAATTGGAAAAGCGATTTCTTGTCCAGCTATTTTCAGATTTAATTTTGGCTCTTCCTTCGGCGAGTCTGTATCACTGGTAACAAATTATTATGCACGGGTAACACTGATGGTATTTTGTCCCAGACTCGTCATAATGGGCAATGATTTGGAAATGGTATTCGTCCAGTCCATCCCCCTTGTCATTGGCCCTGACTCCGACGATGCGGGTGTGTATATCTCCTTCTCCGAGGGCACTGTCTACTCCAATGTCCCAATTGTCCACACTTGAAACATCATTCGCTCCTTGGATTCACTGCAGGTGGGGATGGAGGAAATGCTCCTCCCAATTTCCTGCCACAACCTTGCTGAAGGTCAAAGTCTTTTCGTTGACCTCCTCTGCCTCCATTTGCAGCTAACGCACTAGTTTGTAACTACATTAGTTTGGCAGTCGCTTCTGTCAATTTTCGCTCCATTTGCCATGTGTAATGAACAACTACCTCCAGTATTTCTCTTATTGCTTTCACTTTCACTTAACACAATTTCTTAACATCTCCTTGGAGTTCCACAGTAAACCCATTCATGAAAGCATCTGTCAATGGAACAGTTATGTTGTTCTCGTCCATTTCAGAATATGATCTGAAGGCAGTTCTCAACCTCTCCAAATGATGGTGGTCCTATGGCAGCTTAGCTGCCGGGGTAGCTATCATTTCTTGAAGCGCGACTGTGTCGCTGATGCAGTGCCCCTCTACCAGTACACACACTGGAACTGGTACTCATTTCGCCGACCTTGGAAGGATGACAGGCTGAGTCAACCCCCTGGTGTATTAATTCAGCAGCCGATGGGGCTTGAACTCAGGACCCTAGGATCCCAAGGCACCGCCCTAACCACTGAGCCAACACCACGCTCTCTCCAAATAATCGGATGGATCTTCACCTACTCTCTGCATGCACGATTTAACCTTATCCCAATCCACTTGCATTGGCAAATTCCCAATAGCTTGTCTTCAGGCTTGCAATTTTTGCTCTTTTGCTGCTTCTGGCAAATCATCCTGCTCAAATAGCACAGCATTCCATTCTGCAATTGTTTTCAACTGTTGCAATAATCCTTCTGGCACTTAATTTTAACAGCATGTCTCGGTATCGCATCGTTGGTCGATGGCATTGTATGATCAATTCCAATTATTCACGAAATTTTCTCAGATTTTCCTTTATAGATTATATTTCCTTTGCTATTATTCGTAACTCTGTTGATGATCAAGGTCAGAACACATAGCTAACTTGTTCCATTCGCGGTCCTGGAAATGCTCTTAACGGAGCTATAATTTCCTCTCGTTTCGCAAATTATCGTCTCTCAGCAGTTGTACATCAAATAACTGATTCTTCTACTTCCGCTGTACCTTGAACACTGCCTACCTCTCTTTAGTTGGGGTAGATTGCATTTGGATTGTAAGCTCCCCCTTCAGCTCTTGGTTCATACCTGGGTAAAAGTTCCTCAAGCACACGAGGTAAAACACGCTGATATGCTGGAAGCACATCTTCATCATCTACTTCCTCAGTCCCTGTCTCTGTACCAGCACTGTGCACAACCCATTCAGAGGTTGGGCTTCCCCTACTGTTGTCTTTTCCCTCATCTGTCGTAATCGGCAATTGCCTTGAACTTCTGACGTCATATGTTGTACCCTTTGTACGCTATTTTAAGACAAGACAATAAGCTTGGTGTTGGCTTAGTGGTTAGGGTGGCGGCTTGGGATCCTGGAGTCCCGAGTTCAAGCCCCGTTGGCCGCTGAATTAATATACACCAGGAGGTTGACTCAGCCTGTCATCCTTCCGAGGTCGGCAAAATGAGTACCAGTGTACTGGTAAGGGGGACACTGCATCAGCGGCATAGCCGTGCCCCAACCAATGATGCAACCAGCAGCCACAGGCTGCACTCGATAGAGAGAGAGAGAGACGAGACAATTTTGATTTCTTATCTCTTATTATGCTTTCCTCCATCCATTGTAAAACCTTTCTTCAATCCACATCCTTTGCTAGTTTCTTTTCATCACTTCGACTGTCCAATTCCTTATTGAGATTTTCTCACCTCCCTCTTTCGAATGTCCCATTCTTTGGAAAAGCTGTCCTCAAATCTTTTGAACACGCATACCACTTGTTTATATCATCTACTGGCCCCTCTCCATAGTTAACAAACATGTATCTCACACACTTACCCTTCTGAAGTAAATTCACTTTACTTACCTTCTGAGATATATTAACCATCTTGCTGACTTCATGGAAAAAAATTAAAAAAAATAAAATCCAAATCAAACAATATGCAACTGAAATGAAAAAAATTTCAAACAATACAAACACTTCACACCCAATATGCAAATTAATGCAACTATAAATAACACAAATACAAGAGCTCTTTATTTCAATTCCTGGTTTTAATCCAACAATCACTTTTCTTTCAGCTTCTGACTGACGACAATAAATTTCAGTATTGTACACTGCACCTCCTTGTGGAAGCTCAATTCAAGATTTAAAATAATTTTTCTTTCGATCTTCAGGTCGAAAACCAGATTACACTCTCAAGCTGCTGGTTGAAAGCCAGATTACTCTTCCAAACATCAAGTCAGACACCAACATCTTCATCATTTAAATCAACGGACTCTGACCACATAAACACTGTCTGCAACAAGAAATAAATTAAATTTTAACTTCTCGTGAAGCAATTAGATGGTGTTCCCATATTCCTGCAAAAATTGGCCCAAAATCAATTTCAAATTAAAAATGCATCAACTTTTAATCAAGAGGTACAAAAAAAAACAACCAACACCAAATAGAGGCGTTCAAAAGGGCAACTCACATTAATTATTTGCAGGTACTCAGGGTCCTAGTCTTTCCGGCCAGTCCCTGCAGACACCCAGGGTCCTCGTCCTTTCAGCCAGTCAGCATTCATCTCTTGTTCCAGTGGCTCTTCGCCGTTCACCTCTTGTGACTTCAGAATTGCAATCCTGCTACAACTACACCAAAATTATCATGGAATATATTTCCTCAGATTGAATTAACTCCTCAAATTCGTAATTCAGAACATTTAATGCAAGGATAAGCAAAAAGCAAATCAGACAGACATCTTCAGCTTCAAACGTGAATCATCTTTGTCCCAGGAAAAAAAAATTTCAGCCCCACAGAATTCGTATTAAACACATTGTGAAGAAATATGTTGTCAACATGTTTTGTCAGACATGTATGTGAAAAAATTCTCAACATCTTGTTTTCACAAGTTGTTTTCAAACGTCGTGATGATTTTGCAAAATTTTCATTGTTGTGCAGGGATGAAACAAAACATCTATGAAGAGGCTTGCTTTTGCAATAAACACTCAAAACCTTTTTTCTCAGATTATTAGAGGCTTAGATTCATGTTGTAAAGCATTTATAATTCCACAGATGAATCTCAAATGGTAAGAAAAGGTTGAGACGTGTGGTTTGGGCGATCTCAATGAAATGCACGAAGGTCAGGTCAGGTATGGGAGCATGTGCCAGAACAGCGCGTCGCTGCGTCCACTTTCCGCTGGTACTCCAGGGGCCTCCGTCTGGCCATCCCCCAGGCAGATGCCAGGCCCATCCCCATCTCCTTGAGATGATGTTCAACCTGCTGCAACCATGAGGCACGTGGTCGGCCCACTGGCCTCCTCCACTCATGAGACTCCCTCGCTGAGAGAATCTGGTGAGCAGGATCAGCGTCAGGAAAACAAGCCACATGTCCATACAGCCGCAACTGACGCTCACGGACTATGCAGGTAACAAATCTCATCCAAGTCTCTCTCAGCAACCGCTCGTTGGACACAAAATCCGACCAGCGATAGCCAAGGATTCTCCGAAGACACCTGGTACTAAAGGAATTAAGTCTCCGTCTCAGATCCTTGGTCAGAGTCCAAGTCTCGCACCCATAGAGCAAGACTGGAAGTACCAAGGACCTGAAGACTCGGACTTTCGTCCTCCCGCACAGGTACCGGCAGCGCCACACCCCATGATCCAGTGAATCCATGACTCCCCAGGCCCGACCCAGACGTCCATTGACCTCTGACTCGCAGCCAGCAGAGACATGAATATCACTGCCAAGGTAAGTGAATCTCTCCACGACCTCAATGCACGAAGCTTGGCACGAAACATCACCCTTGCCATACACAACTGTAAGACTCAAAATTTTGCAGGCATTAATCAATTAACATTAAAATGAAAGCCATTATTATAACGACACATTGTCCATTCAATACATTGTCAAATAATTAAAAGCTTAATGGAGAATATATTGTTGCGGAGCCCGGGTCAGGGCGAGATGGCCACGAGGAGTTTGGGTGGGGGGGGGGGGGAGCTACCTCGGGTTCCCACCAGAGTCTCCGGAATCGCAAGCTGTCGCACACGGATAACTCCATGACGTGGCGGGTCACTCATAGACTGTGAACGCCAATAACTCAACCACGTGACCTCTGGTCCTCCGTCTAAGGTTAACCGGTTACCTGAAAGTCATGTGACCTAATTACCGGGGGACATGCCCTCGGTACGCCTTGTCCAATCCGGGTCACCTTCCTGGATCAGATGCAGCCGAGCGCAACTGCCAAGGATGTACCGGCTAGAAGAACGGATCGTTGGGAGATAATGTCCCGGCGAGGCTAGGATACATACCATGCTGGACCAATGAAGGAAAAGGAAAAACGAGCTGGGAACATTTCTATAAAAAACATTTATGAACAATCAGACGAGGAAAAGTATGTGGCATGGTAAATGGGGTTCATTATGATGTACAAAAAGGCTGCAAATAATTTTTGGGGTGCGACAAAAAGGCAAGCAACTTACAAAAGCGGACACAGAGCAGACTTTTATCGATATATCTTCTACACTCTTAACTTAAGCTAGGACAGGCGCCATTACATACATACACACACAAACCCCATGAAGATGATAAGGCCAAAAAAAAAAAAAAAAGTTGCATTGGCGTAACCCGCCCGACCCTAAAAATTCCGCCGACCCTATGTTTTTTTATTTTTTTAATCGATATCAAGTATCTTGTTGATTGCGATCGCAAAAACCCGGAAGTGTTTCGGACAGAACCCGCTGCACGCTGCGCTATGCATATGTCATAGTTTAGCTCGCTGCGTGTGTGTGTGTGTGTGTGTGTGTGTGTGTGCGAAACGGCTCTGCATATCATCTGTCCGAGGGAGAGATATTGCGCCTCGCTCAATCAGTACGTCGTCTGTTGTTTCCAACATGGCCGCGTACTCTGTCAAGATTACTGGCATGCTTGGGCCTAAAAAACTGTTCAGCGTCTTACGAAAATGTGACAAAGATGCGAGGCTTGGAGATATCATTCAGGGAATTGCAGACGTAAATTGTGACACTGCTCCAATACTTTCCTCCGTGCAAGCGTCTAGCAGTGATGGAGGGTCCTTTTCGGACGTTTTGGCGGCGGAAAAGGTGTCTATCTTAGACGACTTCGGTTATCGCTTCGTCGTGGGTTACTTCAGCCACAGGCTCAGCGATGATTCGGCATCTACGTCTGAGGCTGAGCTGCCCAAGAATGCCTTTGAAATCCTCATGGCTGCAGGCGCAAGGCGAGGAAGATTTGATCTTTCGGGACTGAAAAAGAATTGTAGTTCTGGCATGCCACAGGCACAGGGACTAAATGCAAAGGACCAATTGTTCAATAGCATCATACTATTGCTGGACAAAGAAGCAGTCTGGTTCAAATCAGGAAATCAGAATGAAGCTGAATTCATTGTCAAGGTAAGAATGAAACTGAAGTGAAAGGCATTAGATTTCAACTTTAGACCTTTATTATTAAGTAGCGATCCAAGTAAATACTCAAGACTCTGGATTTAATTTCACAGCTAGGTCTATACAGGCTAGTCAGGAATGAATGACATTTTCACTTTTTAATCTGATTTGTCTAAAAAATGAAATACTGCGGTGAAGTTGAGAAATTTTATACATAGAAATGGTTTTACTCTCTAGAATAGGCTAGTACTATTTTTATTTATCTATAATATTTTCTCTCTTTTTGGTGGTGGGGGGGGGGGGAGGGGTACCATTTTTATTTTACAGATCTAGCCTACTCACAATATTACGAGGTCTGTATTTAGACTCAAATGAAATTTCGGAAAGACTTTCAATCCATATATACCCTGCAATAAAATTTGAATAGCATGTTCAAACTCATTTCTACATTGTCTTACCAAGCTTTCACAAGCGAGAGATATGCTGATGCTGAAAGTGTTTTTAATTTTTTTTAATATTTACCGGCGATAGCTCAACTTGTCTCGCCTGCTTCAGTCCAGACGATACTATTTTTATTGTTCTTACTAAATAAACATGTCTATCAAATTTAATGCCTTCAATCGTGCGCAAAAATTTGACAGAATAAAGCCATATTTTGGTATGTTTGAAACTTTTCCATCTTAAATGGTCCAAACCTTCCCCATACTTTTTTCAATTTTGAGTGGGGGATACATATATGGAACTCTTGCCAGTTTACATGCAAGTTTGTTTGATTTAAATATTAAAATCAAGTTCAAAATGCTACATGACAATAGCCAAGAACTCGGAATGATACTTTTTGTTATACATTCAGTGCTGTTTGTAATTGTAAAAATTTTGCTTGTTTCGAACAAACTTTAACAATTAACTTTTCTATTTCATAATTTTTTAAGACTCTCACCGAAGCTCTGTGGCTTATCACAAATCACCACGCAACTTTGGCCAGGAAAAGAAGAGTTCCTGATCTATGGACACCGTTCCAGAATTTGAATGACTACAAGGCCAAAAAGCATCGATGTCCATGCTTGGAATCAGAGGACTTGTTGAAGCAAGGTCACCTTGTTTATTCTTTATCAGGAAGGGCATCACTGGCAAACTTCACTGACTTTTGTCAGGCTGTGAGAGGTCTAGGGGAATGCATGGTAGCGTATGGTCAGTATCTCAAGAAGCAAGCAAGTGAGCAACTTAAGAGGCAGAAGATGGCAGAGCCAGTCAGAAAGGTACAGTAGATATGCTTGTTAATATTTCTATGGAGAATTCCCAATGTATATACCAGCTGAAAAAAAAAAGATATTTTAACTTCACCTTTGAATATGCATTTGTAGAAGAGGTGCATATTTTGCTGTTTTACATGAACACTCTAGCTTCAATTTTGAAAATAATTTATTTGTGTATTTTTTCCATACAGTTCATGCATCTTTCAATTCTATCAATTTAAACCATTGAATTTTGTAATCCTAAACCATTTCCTATAAATTTTCAGGTGTCTGACTCAACTACTGTCACGTATCGCCCAAAAGCATCACCTGGTATGGTTGAGTGCCAGTACAACCTTTTGGATTCGGTGATGACTTCTCTTCCCATTGGCGATAGTATCTTCTTTGATGACTCACAGCACCTCAACATCCAGTTCACCAACCGCATGCAGCGCACACGTTTCTTCAAAAATCTTCATTTGTCAGTTGATGTAGACTTGCTAAGGTGAGGATTTAATTTGAGGGCTTCAAACTATACTTGTAGCCCAATACATTATGTTTACTAGAATGCTGAGGAGAAGTTGATTGAAGTTGATACTGAAATCATAGTTGAGAGTACCCTGCATCTCTTCGTTTCATTCTCTAGATAAAAGTTGCAGATGATAATTTTTTTTTATAAATAGTTGTGCATAGACCAGTCACCAGTGGCCAATACACTTTTAAGATTTTATTCATCCTCTTGATTCCTTTCCCCTTACTTTTTTATTTTCTTTAATTTTAATTTTTCCCTTCTTTGGTTTTTCTCCCTTTTTTCATTTTGTTTCATCATTTTCTTGAGTTTCTCTTTTGTTTTTTTTGCTTTGCAGGTACTGCCCTGGTGGTTCAAAGGATACTATATATATTCTATCAAGAGTGCAGGAGAATCGAGATACTAACCAGGCACTGAGAGATGCCACTACATTCTTTGCCAGAAATTGTGAGAAGCTGCCCCAATACCATACGCTATTCATGAAAAGGCAAATCCAGAACAGATAACAGCATATTTCAGTAAAATGTTGAAAAATATTCAATAGTTCAAGAAAGAAAGAAGTTAAAAAAAATTGAGGGTGGATCATTTAACCAGTTGATTTCTTTGAACATCAGAGATAAAAACATACAAATTTTTGTTTGTTTTTTATTATTTGTCAATAAAAAATTCTATAGATTTGAAATTTTGTTATGTTCTTTTTATATTTTATTCCATTTTAATACTGTGATTTCGAGTTCACCTTTTATTCATAAATTTCACACTTCAGGTACTCTTCAGTGGCAAAGCTCCAACCTGTACTTCTCAGGGCAATGTATGCAGAACTCTCAATGGATGCGTCGGCAGACAGAAATCCTGAAATGGATGCACGCATGAGGATGGCTTTGGAGGGGGAAGTGGGCATCGTGGTAGATCTCCGTACGCAAAATCAAGGCCGTCCAGACGACAAGTTCAAGGTTTTCTTCAATCAGCTAGAAACTGACTTACAGCAGGTAAATCATAATTCTACAAGAAAATGAATGTAGTTCATATACTTTTGCAGTACTTATGGACTATTACATACATGTTGTTCTCTCCCATGCTTTAGCAATGCAGGAAATACTATTGTCCATATGTAAACAAAAATAGAATTTGTTTACCAATATGGGTATTCTGTTGGTACTAGCAGCAGACGAGAGGCGTCATAACGTGGAACATTTGGCAGAATGGATTTCTCTCCCAGATCTCATTCAGCAAGTGGCCAGCAGATGTCCAACTGGTACAGATATTCCGACCAAGTCTCTAGTCCGCTTGCAGTTTCAACCAAGAAACCCAAACAGCCATACTGCTTCTACATACAAGAAGAAGTATGCAGTGCAGTACAAAATACAGGTCGCCAGATTGTGTTCAGAGTTTCTTGTTCAAATGCATGAATGACTTTATTTGTTGATGGATCGGAAGAGGTTCAACGTGGTGAAGAATGAATAAAGAAAGTTAATCATTTGTCTCACGATGTACAAACGTAGAAAGGTTGCGACGTTTTGACTGCTACTGCTGGTCTTCTTCAGGCAATGAGCATAGACCACGCTGCGCAGGGGTTATATTCCACGCTGCAGGGGGGATATACGTTGCAACCTTTCTACATTTGCGCATCGTGAGACAACTGATTAACTTTCTTTATTCAATTTATCTGTTGTTTTGCCTTTTTCTACTCACATCTAACCAATTATTTTTCTTTGTTTTATTTTTTATTTCAATTTTAGAGAAATTGAAATATTGATATTTTTCATTTTGTTTCTGTTTGTAATTCTTTCTTTTTTGTTTCATTTTGCATATTTTTCTTTTTAAATTCAGAATTTACATTTCAAAATCTGTTACACAGTAAATGTTTTCAATATACATTTAACCTTGCCTAAGTCGAACTCGCCTAAGTCAAAGGTCTTATCAAGTCCTCTTCTCTTTATATTCTATTGTTTTTAACCCTCATAAGTCAAATTTCTTCTAAGTTGAGGTTATTTCTTCAGTCCCAACAGATTCGACTTAGGCAAGGGTGACTGTACATTTATATTTGTCAGAAAAAACAGAATTACAAACACAAAGCAGTCTTCATGGAAAATGTAATTTTGTTCCTTCTAATTAAATAGAATATGTGTATGACTGTATGTACAATTTAATTCATATGTTTTCTTATTCTTTTTAATCTTCCTCTTTATCTTCTTCTTCCTCTTCTTCATCTTCGTTGTCATTTCCTAATCAATTCTTTCTTCATTTTATTTGTTATTTCATTTCATTTTAATTTATATTTTATTTATTCATTTATCTATTCTTTTTTTTTTTTTTTTACAGAGGAGACAGCTGAGGGAAAGCCATCCTGATGTCCACTATTGTGCAGCTCTGTACAAGTACCTCAGATCGATGTCACTGAAGCTTGGATCATCGTGCAAATTACTGAGTTTGGATGACAAGTCCAAGATATCTTTCGGGGAACCTGGGACAGTTTTGGCCTCTGGAGTTCGAGGAAAGCAACAGATAGCACCATCTACATCAACAATTGAAGTAGCAGATCATGACGTCAACAACAAAGGGCACTTGACTCCTTCAGTTGTGTTGGATGTTGAGCTACCTGATGATGTGGACAGTTCATTTTGCCGTGGCAATGTGACAGTGTTTCTGAATGATTCAATGTTTCAGGCATCCACACCATTTCGCCACGTGGCATCAATTCACAGATTGCTGACAGGAGACAGCAGACCGCCAGTCCTCTTGATGTATACAGATGGTGGACCTGACCACAGGGTAACCTACCACTCTGTTCAAGCGTCACTGATAGCCCTGTTCCGTGCTCTCAATCTGGACATGCTTGTGGCAGCACGGTGTGCACCAGGAAACAGCTGGATAAATCCAGTAGAACGAATCATGGCCTTGTTGAATCTTGCACTACAGAATGTTGGCTTGGAGAGAGACAAATGTGCAGATGAAATTGAAGGTATACTTTTGCTATTCTCATTGCATGGTCCCTGAAAAGATATTTCCATGTTTTGATGATGTAAATTGTAAAATAAACTGTTCCAAAACAAACAAGGATATTTTCAAATACCAGATATAATATATAGGGCTACAAATATGTCTGACAGGAAGGGGGTATTGGTGGACAATTATAAGATGGGAAATTTAAACTTGAGTTTTCCCTTGAAAGTGGGGTATTAAATCTACAAATAGTATTTTTGCCATACTTCTTGTACAAGAGGTTTCACATTTTAGATACTTAATATTGATTTAGGGATTTAATGCCAGAAATTTTACCCAGGTTCATGTGGTTGTAAAAAAAAATGTACTTGTTAAAACCTTGCTCTTATTTTTATCTTGTGTATATTTTACAGAAATCCTTCGCAAGTGCTCTGGGATGACTTCCATTCGGAAAGCTGCAGAAAAGAGTGAAACCATCTCTGCAGCGTGGATCGAGTTACTGCAGCCAATGATAGCACTCTTGAGAAGAAGATTTGAACGGCTGGCATTGAAAGACCGCAAGGTAATATCCAAATTTTATAATTATATTTACTTTTTTTTCTAAACAGGTGTATTAAAGACAGAGGTTTTCCCCCTTTGGTACACATCATTTAGACCAATGACAAGAAGGTAATTTGAAAGTAATGTTTATCAATGGATTTTGATTTGCTCATCACCTCAGATTCTTACGAAAGAACCTGTCACCATGGAACACATTCAAGATCTTCAGAGATTTGTGATGGAGATTGATCCAAGTGTTGACATGAACAAGCTTCAACAGAAGTTCGTTGCAAAGAACTTACTCTATCAGCAATTTGTGACCCGACACTGCAGGGCAAGGAATTACAGTTTCCAGGTACAGTAGACTTTTTTTTTTTATTCTTAATTTCATTGAAATATCTTTATACTTACTGAATAATTCTTGCCTTTGATCCCAACATGGATAAACACTGATTGTGTTTATCCATGTTGGGATAAGGCAAGAATTATTCAATTATTATCTACCCAACATATTAAGAATCATTAATTTGATATCTTTATACTTGCCAAAGACTGCAAAGTGCAAAGTAAATTTAGAAATTTAGGACCCGAAATGTCACTTTATAATAAAGTGAGGTTTACTGAAGTTTGTGACTGCCTGTATATTAATCTGTTTGATATTTCTACCTTTTTACCTATTTTTTTTTTCAGATTCGCAAGTGTGATGATGCAGATTGCTGTGGGCCCAAGCAGTTGACTGAGCTGACGTGGTTACCAGACCCTGTACTAGATGCTACTGGAGAGCACTACAAGAAGTATGAAGAAGTTGACGGTACAGATACAACCCAGGAATTCATGCCATCATCAAAGAACTTCAAAGGAAGCATTTCTGAAGAGGAGCAGGTACATGCATTTGCAATGTGATATTCACAGCTTGTAGTACTCTATGGCAGCATTTTGTTTAGATTCATATTTGAGGGTGCTGCTCAGCTAGTGACCACCACTGGCTTTTTCTCTCCCTGTTTCTGACATAGCTGATTGATTTGGGGAACAATTTGACAGAATTTACATGCACATTTTTGTTACTCTACACAAAATTGGGTTTGGGTTATGGGTCATGGGGGCATGGGTCTGTATAAGTTTTGCAAAGTTGGTCAATTCCATTCAATGTTACCTTTTATTGTTAATATATCTTTTCATGTACATACTCTGATAAATTCATGTGTTCTACTTTACATTTCTACACTATTGTATTCATTCCATTTAATTTCTTTTATCAGAGCTATCGGAAACTGAATTTCTATGTAATTTTTTTCATAAACCAATACAGCAATCTTGTTTCATGTATAACTTGTATATGTAAGTTTTATACTTTAGCTGCTATTCATTTTCTCATTTATACTAAAACCTTTGTAAAAACATATTTCGTTTTGTTCAGGGTGCTGCTACTTCACATCTCACAGCACAGAATGCACGCACAACAATCCAGTGTGGAGAATGTAAGAAACCACGCGTCGTCTATGCAGACCGGAAGACATCCCCAAAGGATCTGTTCGACTTGAAAGCAGCTACTGAAGACTCTGACTACACATGTGGCAGTCAACTGGTTCCTGTTGGGCACAGACTCTGCAAGAAGGTAAATGCTTAAACTGTATAGACAGTTTAAGTTTTCATTTATCTCTTTTTAGAAGATGTCTGTAAACAGTGAAGTGACTTCAGATATACAAGTACATCAGACTGAATAATGCATAAGAGAATCTATGTAAATTTAATTAATCATTTATTTATTTATTTATTTATTTCATTTCCAGAATATTAAACATATAACAATGAAACGGCCCAGGAGAAGGAATGCCAACTAAAATGACTGGGGATATCTGTAGAAAGCTCTCCTCATTTTAGTTGAATACATAAACATATGCACAAACCCATTTTAAAATGAAAATACATGCAATTTTTTTTTTTTATAAATCCAATCGAAATTGTAAACCAATGTAAAAATCAATGCATATAATTTTGACATTTAAAAGAAGAAAAGGGGAAGAAGAGGAAAGGGAAATGGGGAAAGTAAAAGGGAAAGAGAATACAGAAAAAAAAAATATTTAAGATTCTGAATTAAAACTTGGCTGGAATTCATTTTGTTTTACTTTTTTTTGCGTTTATAGTCTATTTTGCCATCAGAATAAATACATTTTACATCTATACCCATATTTTCAATCGGGGTGCTACTTAAATTTTTTTGAGGTGCTTGCCCAGTTGAGCAAGCAAAGTACTACAGAACACTTAAGCTCTACCTAGTATTGAAAAAAACTTTTAAAAAATACACAAATGTAAGTTTCCAACTGAATTTACCTACAAAATTTGGGCAAGCATTTTATATCATTGCTCAAAAATGCTTGCCCAAATTTGACTTTCACTTGCCCCAAGCACCCTGTACATCTCTTTTTTTTTTCTTCTTCTTCTTTCAGATGTATGTTCGTTTGGCCCTGAATTGCGGGGACCATATTGAATATGCCTACTACAGTAGCCAAAAGTTCGTGCAAGGTGTCTGCTGCTACTGCACACAACCTTCTTCTGGTGGACCAAGAAGAGATGCACTCAAGAGAATATACAAGACAGTGCTTCCTGTTTGTGAAGATTGCTTCAACATGGGGAAAGAAATCCCAAAATGCAGACCATATAAGAAATAGACACCCCCACTAAATTGTGTGGACTGTCAGACCAGATATACTGTTTATCAAACAGCTGCATTGTTTCTGCACCTTCTGACATTATTTTCTCTTCACTTTACAATGAAGATTTTCCTGGACATGAAACTGGAAAAGAAAGAGTCGCTCCAATGCACCTTTGTACGAAGGGCATCCAGTATTCTTTGTTTGACTGTGGCTAGTAGATACCATTGTACTGAAGTTTTTACAGTTGTACATCTAAATATTGTTTTGGTAATGACTTTGTATTCTATATTTGCAAAAAAGGTCAATTTCTTTTCAAAATATTCCTTGCAAACATCTCTCACAGGCAACACTCTCTAAAGATACTTCCCACCTCAGGAAATTTGATATCAGCTAAACACCTGCAATATGAGCAAAATAATGATATAAGAAAGGAAGACTTTAAAACAAGACAAAAATACCTCAAACTTGTTATGTATTGTAGGCACAAGTTTGCATTAACTGTTGGAAAAACACAACAACTGCATTTCTAATAAAGGATTCTGAAATGCTTTAGACACAGTAGAATTCTTTGTCTTTTGTTATTATTGGATCATTCACAACTGCCAACATTTTTACAAGTTGTCATTGGGTACTCTTTTCAACCCCCATTCCTCAAAGTTGTACAAAATTGAATATTCACATTGAAATGTTCTACAAATAAAATGGGTACGCCACTAGGTACAGGTAACTCTGCCTAAGTCCATCTCTTGGGACCACAAAAATCTGTTCGATTTCGAAGAAATTTGTCTTACTAGAGGTAAAGACATGTTTTGCATGATTTGTTAAAAAAATTACTTCAACTTGGGCGATTATTTGACTTAGAGAGGTTTGACTTCGGCAGAGTTCACTGTATTTGCTATTAAAAATGTTGATATATGTGTGAACAGCACCGAAAAGGCTATAAACCAGCATCTTGTGTATTCCCCTGGAGATGGTGCCTGAGATATCTCAGGCTTGGCAGGGGCTGATTCAGGATCTTGGGGAAAGGGGGGCTTCATCCGCCAAAGGCGAAAGGCCCGAGCCCCAGCAGGAAGTTTGGGGGGCCTCCCCCAGGGAAAAAAATATTTAAAGGGTCTTCATATGGGATTTCCTGGCATCTGACGATAGAATTTACACATCTTAGAGCTGTTGTCAGTGGTGTACCGTCGTACTCAGTAGACAAAGCATTGGAGGGGCAGAGTGTTGTTCGTGAACAATGCTCTGCCCCTCCAATGCTTTGTCTACCATGTACGACAGTACGCCACTGGCTGTTGTGAAAACTACAGTCAACCTTGTCTAAGTCGAATCTGTTAGGACTGAAGAAATAGCTTAGATTTAAAGGTGTAAAAACAAAAGAATATAAAGAGAAGAGAACTTGATAAGATCTTTGACTTAGGCGATTATTCGACTTATGCAAGTTCGATTTAGGCAAGGTTCACTGTACTAGTTTTTTTTTTGAGTGGGGGGGGGGGGTCGCCGACAAAAAGGGGGGGTACTCGAGCCGAGGGAGATTTTGGGAGGGATTTATTAAAAAAAAAAAAAATCCCTACCTACTTACCCTATTTTTCAGTGACCCGTTACGCCAATGCAACATTTTTTTTTGGCCTAATCAGCAGGAAGGAGAGGAGATGAGGGCTAACAGCCCCACAATACCTTTCAGGGTCAGCCGACCACACTACGAGACAGGCAGAGTCAGCAGGCAAATGTAGAGATCCAGTGCGTGAGAGGACGGACGGCTTCGCAATCAGCCTATAAGCCCTTTGGTGTAGGGTGGGGTGACGCCCTGAGGCGATTTGTCTTCACCCAAATTGTGCGCTCCTATTGGGCCCTGGCTCCGTGCTGCCAGGCTCCTCTGGCCGGAAGTGTACATCCGGCGCAACATGGCCGAGCTGCGGAATTGCCTTGCTCCGAACACCGCGACATGAATCATCTTGCACCGAACTCCCAGGTCGTGCTCCAGCGACTGGACGAGGGTCGTGTCGATCCCGTCTGCCCGTTCGGGCACCCCCCCGGCGAGCTGCGGTTGGCGCTGGTCAACGCGCTTGTTCTGTCCGCATGCCACGTGGCCCGAGCCGTGCAGCACGCCCCTGCTTGGTAGCGACTGCAGAGGTGGAGGTGCGAGGATGACCTCTGCCATTTGCGAGAGATACTGGCAGCCAAAGCAGCGAGCGAAGGTCGATGTTGAGACGCCGTTGTAAATTAGCGCGCAGACCCAAATGAAGAGGTGCGCAACGCGTGTCCCGGACAGTGTGGTGGTGATGATCACAGGGCTGCGCACGAGTGTTATCGTGCATTTGCACCTGCTTCGCTTTGTATCATAGAAGGAAGGAAAGGGTTGGATTTAAATCAGGGTAGAAAAGAAGACAGATGATATTATTAGAAGCAGATTTGAATGGAAGGCAATGCCACGTGCATCCTGTACAGTCTGGTGGTGGAGAATTTCTCAGTTGTTGATGCTTTTCAGAGTATCTGCGAGGACATTCATATGTACATGGTGGCGGCCTCGCTGATGGCGGAAAGGAAGAAAGAGATATAATTAGACATTGCTAAAAGACCCGTGCAACGCACTTCGGCCCGTTAACCCATTACACATGAGGGGAAGATCTGACTGCACGAATACTCATGAAATAACTGTCTGGGGATCACTGGATGTCTGGTGCCGTTGCCTTAGAGGCATGCGGTTTCGCAGAACCGCAACAATATAATCGATACGTGTGCAGTCGTGGCCAAAAATATTGGCATCCTTACACTTTTCTCAAACAACTCAATTTTCTCCAAAAATAAGTTTAAATTGACAAAAGTATTTAATCTCCACAATTCTATATTTCACTGTTAATATTATAAAACCTTTGTTTTTTCACACAACTTTATATATCCTTTTAAATCAGAAAATAAAAAGAAATGGCATCGACAAAATTATTGACACCCGTGACTTGATATTTGGTCGCACAGCCTTTGGACAAAATAACTGCAGTCAAGCGCTTCTTATAGCCATGAATGAGCTTCCTTCACCTCCACTGGCAGTTTGGCCCACTCTTCTTGTGCAAACTGTTCCAGTTCTCCCAGATTTGAAGGGTGCCTTCTCCCAACACCTGTTTTTAGTTCTCCCCACAGGTGTTCAATGGGATTTCGATCTGGACTCATTGCTGGCCACTTCAGAACAGTCCAACATTTTGTCTTGAACCATTCCTGGGTGCTTTTTGAAGTGTGTTTGGGGTCATTGTCCTGCTGAAAGAACCATGGACTTTGACGGAGACCCAGCTTTCTGACACTGGGTTGAACATTGCGCTCCAAAATGCAGAGGTAATCTCTTGATTTCATGATGACACGCACACATTCAAGGCACCCAGTGCCAGAGGCAGCACAGCAACCCCAAAACATCAATGAATCTCCCCCATGTTTGACTGTCGGGAAGGTGTTCTTTTCTTTGAAGGCTGCATTTTGTTTTCTGTAAACAGAGATTTGCTTCACCAAAAAGCTCTAATTTGGTCTCATCTGTTCACAGGACATTCCCCCAGGATTTTGGCTTGTTCAGGTGTGTTTTGGCAAACTCCAGTTGTGCTTTCTTCTGTCCCTCTCTCTCAACAGTGGGGTCCTCCTGGTTCTGCAACTACAGAACCTCCTTTCATTTAGTTGGCGACGGATGGTGCGAGTTGAAAATGTCGTACCTTGTGTCTGAAGGTCAGCTTGAATCCATTTGACAGTTGATCGAGGTGCTTTCTCCACCATTCGAACAACCCTTTGCTGCAATCATTGATCATGTTTTCTCTTGATCTTAGGAGATGGACTTGAAGCCTTGAGGTTGTCCATGCTTGGCTACAATCTTGTGTGTGACCTCCTAAGACAATTCTCTGGTTTTCTTTCTTTTCTCCATGCTCATTGTGGTACACAGTGACACAAAACAGCAGAACGACTCCTTTTCTCCATTAAAACTGGTTGAATGAGTGATTTTTATGTTGCAGGCATCTGCAACTCACCACAGGTGAGTTCAATTCCGAAGTGAAGGAGAATCACCTGCTTGAAATCTAATTATTTCCAACAACTTCAAAAAGATGCCAATAATATTGTCTGGGCACATTTTAGGAATGCTGTGCAGAATAAGCCAAGATGTAGTATTTTTTCAGCTTTTTTTGTTTTGTTCCACTGCAAACCAAAGAAATACATTTCTGTACCCAAAAATATTGTTTAATTTCAAACATTTTCTGGAAGAAATGGTTCAATGTTTGAAAAAAGTGCAAGGGTGCCAATATTTTTTGGCCACGACTGCAGACGAATTGAAATTCCTGCAATGAATTCCGATCAACCTCAAATGAATATATTTCGAAGAATTATTGTTGTGACTGCAAAGTCTACAATCAATTGTATATAAATTGAAGCATATATTTATTTGCCTTTTCAAGCTCGGTTTAAATAATATAGTAATGCACATTCAAGTGACTATTGTGAAAGACAAGACGTGTTTACAAGCTCAGCTTATCTGATCAGCTGAAAGAATTTTTTAACTTTTTACTCTGGCTCTGAGTGTCAGCAAGCCGTTTTATTTTTCAAAGAAACATTTAGCTTTGAAGTTCAATAAAGTCACAGAACAGTGTATATTTAATGTGCTCCCATTAACAGAAATCCAAAAGTTGAACTTCACTTTTACACAGTCTATCTTGAGTTTGAATCCCAGCACAGCAATAAACTGTCAACTTGGGCTTTCACAGGTAGGGTGTGAGCCATCATTAAACCTGGCAACCCGTCAGTATTCGTTGGTGGACGTTAAAGATCCCACGACATCATTCGCAAAGAGAAGGGGAGCTCCAGCCGGTATGCGGGCAAAATTTCAAACACGTGCCCCAACCTTAGTCGAATGTGAGGCCTGACCAGCCAGTTCATGAAAGACTTGTGGCAAAATTCCCCACCAGCAAACCCCACAAGAATGTGGGAACTGTGGCACTCAGAAAGAAGAAGAAGAAGAAGAAGAAGATGGTTAACGAAGGTGAGGCGAGCAGATTTCCAAGCAGAATAGCAGAATGGAGATGACCTTCGACAAATGACGGTGAATAGAGCAAAATGTTTGTGAAGTGCAACATGTTGTCTTTTGAATAAATCTGTCAGCGAAATGACGGGTAAGAATTCCTCGTATTTTATAATGTTATACAATGGGGACTCATTCAGTGTGTGCAGTTTTCTGTGACCAAACGTTTTGTTTCTTGTTCACCATTCACAGCTCATCTGTTCCTGACATGCTGAAACCACCAAAGGTAAAACGCACAAAAAAGTGGTGGCAGTTGCTTCAAAAGAATCGCACCAAGAAGGATGTTTCAAAGGCATGATACAACGTTGGGCCTTCCAATGTCGATCCTGCAACATGTGATGCTCGCGGTGTGTAACGAGAACCAAGAAAATGCAGGGGAAGAAAATATGCAGATCCGAGCTGCTGAAGATGAATGTGGTGAATCCGGTAACAAGGTGAACATGATGTTGGACGTGCAGAAGGTAACTGATGATTGTTTGATGTAAAAATAAAGTTAATGGTTTGATAAATGAAATATCTTGGGTGATTGCCATGAAACACGTAGAATGCCGTGGAACAGACCGGAAAACTGTAATTAGAGGAAGGCCAATGAAGTTTGTGCAGACTTTCGGAATGAAGAACAATAAATGGATGATGTCACTCCACTCAAATATCCTGATAGTGTTTTGGTAACTTCCATTTTCCCTCGGACACTGCACGGCCACAGGTCTTGCCCAATGGAGAGTACCAGACGCTTCATCTTTTCAGTCTCCATGTCTTCCTTGCCAGCCAGAGCCATGCTGAGGAACCGGACAAGGTTTGGGGGTAGGATATTTCCAGGAGTGAGCTCCATGTCATCAGCTGTCATTCTTGACAATTGCCGTCAGCTGTCATCCTGCCATTGCTGCCTTTATTGGCAATATCAGTGGAGATGCTTCACCGATTGTTGCAAGTGAAGGATGACTTGAAAATTTCACTGAAACAAAGTGATGGAAAAGTACTCATAAACAGAACAATTAATGCTGGATTGATGAAATGCTCTGAGAATATGCAGGCAATGATACGAACGGACACAGCATTACGGTTTTTGAACAATGTCCGTGGATCTCCAGCATACTGGAGGACAGTACTTCTGGATCTCTTCACAATGGTACGTCAACTTAGCATCCCAGCATGGTTTCCGACCCTATCAGCTGCAGATATGCAATGACCAGAAGTTATCCAGAGCATCAGTCATCAATATAGGCAAGTACTGATGGATGAAGATGTGAAAAATCTATCATAGGATGAAAAGTGTAAATGGTTACATTGCAATCCAGCAACAGCTGCTTGTCAGTTCCAATAGAGTCGACTCCTTCTTCAAATAATTCCTTGGATCCAAGAGTAACCCTATCGGAGAAGTTCAGGACTTTATGATTAGAATTCAGTTCCAAGATCAGGGCTTCCCTCATGCCCACACAATTTTGTGGATAAAAGATGCTCAAAAACTATATGTCAATGAGGATGAGGAAGTCGCAACTTTTATTGACAAGTACCAGAAATGTTGTTGCACAGAATGATGAAGAACTTCAGAAGCTTGTGCTTGGTTTTCAGAAGCATGTCCACTCACAAACATGCAGATGAAACAAGAGGTGCAGATTCAGATTCCCCATCCACCAAGTGCTAAGACGTTGATTGCAGGACCCTCCATTGAGCTGGATCCCATAGTTGTAGCACGACAGCCAAGCCGACAGCAAGAAATACTAACTCAAGTGAGAAAAACTATGGAAGATAAAGATGTTCCTGAAGATGTTGCATTGGATGAGCTATTGCGACTGTCACATGTGGATATCTATCGGCACAATCAAGCTCTACAATTCACGAAATGCAGCAAACGTATAGTTTTGCAAAGACAACCATCTGAAGGTTGGATAAATCAGTGCAATCCAGACATTCTTCACACATGGAAAGGCAACATGGATCTTCAGTTCATCGCTAACCCCTATTCATGCTTTGCTTATGTTGCCAGCTACATGTTGAAAAGTGAGAGATCTATGAGTGAACTCCTGAAGAAGGTTGCTGAAGAAAGCAGGAGAGATGATATCAAGTCGAAACTGGAAAAAAGTTGGTTCAGCATTTCTCAACAACCGAGAGGTCAGTAAAAGTAGTCTATAGTTCTCTATAACATGAAACAAAACATGGAGTGAAACAAAACATGGACAAATGAAACAAGAATTGGACACGTCACAGACCACGTGACACGAAGCCCAAGATGGCGGCCGCCATGTTGACATCGCCTCGCCTCACACTTTCGCGTGCGATGTAGTGCCCTTTAGCAATGACGTCGTGCAGTATATACCAGCCGCTCGATTGTATTTCGGTAGGTGAATCAAATAGATACTGACACATTAATCAGTCAGGCAATTAAATACCATTTTGAATGGTATTTCTGTTCCGGCGATCTGCCACGTGGTCGCACGTAGATAACAGGCCTCGTCAATGCAACTTAATACTTGGCCAAGTGATGACTGAAATATTCAATGGCATTTATTTAATTTATAACCCATAATGCCGTTAGATCATTGTTGTAGATATTAACATAATATAAGTATGCATATCGTCTGTATTACTGTGTTGTACTCGTCTCAAAAGTACTGGCCCTGAGTTGACCTCGTTAACGGAATTCAATCAAAGTGCCTTTATTTAAACATAGATTTTCACTGGTGATTAGCTGGTAACGTGGTTTCGACACATGGATAGCCGATGACAGAGCTCTACTCACCACATGGAATGACAACACATGGCCATGGACTGACTGATCAGCTGGTTGGCCTAACTGAGGTGAGCTTTCAAACATTCAAGATTGCAAATGACAGCTGTCCTACTTTTTGCCTATACATTTCAGCTGATTGTTTTTGTTTTATATATTTGGTAAACTGCTAAATCTATGTTTGTCAAATGCGTCAATGATGTCATAATTTGAAAAATTGGAGAGAACATTCTGACATATATTAAGCAAAATAATGATGAATGTATATAATGTAATATTATTGTTTTTGAGGATGCCCAAGTCGGGTATCGGTGCGGCAGCATGGAGGAAGAGACTGTGGGAATATGCTGCCGGCACATACCACTTCAGTTGAGGCCAGCGGCCTCATAAGGGAACGATATGGGCTCGTCATTTAGCCAGCATTGATGGCTGTGATCGGCATGAAGGCAAGGTGGACCTCTTTGGCAATGCCACAGTTTGCAGTTGCAGCTATCATCAAAAGGTAGGTATTTTTATCTTCTTCAGGCATAACTTAAAATTTCATTTTCTACACAACTGTTGTACAGAAAACTACGCTTCTCTTGATAAACTTCATGAAGTTTCTTAGTTAAGACTTGTGGTGTCTTGTGGCTACTGTAATTAATTTAAGCAATTTGTTGTTATTCATCAGAAAGCAGATAGTGGCAGGAGAAAGAAAGCAGATAGCACAAGCAGAGGACAAGCAGCACAAACTGCATCCCAAACTGGTGACAGCAGTTTGCTTGCCGAAATATTTAGTGAGGCAAATGAGGTAATTCTCTCTTTCTCATTATTATATGGTGATATAATATTTTGAATATCACATGTGGATAAAACAGTCACATAAAAAAGCACTTCATTCGGTATGGGCTGTTGAAATGTAGTCTCTGAGTTATCCAAGCTCGCATGTAAAATTATTGTCAATTGAATACTTGAAAATGTATAATACTTGTGTTTTTTACACAGCCAGAGCCAGTTTTCGTCAAAACACCCAGCCACACGTCCAAAGAACAAACAAGTGTCGTCGCAGAGGTCATTATTTTAACAAATTTTATTTTATTTTAATCAGAATGAATAATTGTATGTACTTGATGAGTTTGTAATTCAAGTCTCTACATTGTATTTAAAAAAAAACAAAAAAAACTGCAATATGGAGTGATTCTTTCACAATCAACAATCTTTGAGGTGTATCGTGTAATTAATGTTTGCTGATGTGTTCATGACATTGAGCTGTTTTTAATTTTATTCTAGGATCATAGCCTTCCTGTGAAAATGGTTGTTGTGGCAGGCAAGCGATTATTTCAGTCACAAGCTAAACCAGCACAGGTTAATGGTCACTTTACCCATCTACTTTTAACCTTTTCTCTCACATGAAATTCATTAGTAAACAGAGATTACTCAAAATGTGAAACATTATTTAGTCACCTGAGCTTGTACCAAATGCATGTCACTTGAGCAAGCCCAATTCCCTTTACAGCTGACAACTGTTCCCACACTTGTTGAAGACAGTGCGACTCCTGAGTAGCTTCCTACTTCTGCTGAGGACGCACCGCCATCTGCAGTACAGCAGACAACTGATCCCACACTTGACGAAGACAGTGCTCCGCCTTCTGCGACTCCTGAGGAGCATCCTATTTCTGCTAAGGACGCACAACCATCTGCAGTACAGCAGAAGAAAACCCAAACTCCACAAGTGTGTATTCACTCTACATTCATATGTTGCCTGTGAATTGTAGATCTTAATTATTGTGATACTTTGTATTGCTAAAAGGTGACTCAGTCTGTGATGAAATCATGTATGATAAAGTTTGTAAATTACACAAATGTTTTGATTTGGGTGTTTGATTTTATTTGAACAGATTAGTCACAATCAGGACTACAAAGAACACCTTCCCGCTGGATGGGAACGGGGTATCCTTGAAGGGGATAGAGGATGGATTGGGCAGGCACTGTTCATTCATAAGGGATGCCTGAAGGATAAACTCTCAAACTGGTATCATCCCCCAGAACTCAAGAGAGACTACTCAGGTTTGCCGGCTGTCCAGGCCTATTTTCACAGGAGACTCTTCTTATGGATGCCAAGGAAGATGTGGCACGTGTTTTTGCGATGTCCCGTGTGCCCAGACAGGCCCCCACTCTGCTCCAAAGGACTCTACAACAGAGTATGAAGTGTGCTGGATGTCACCAGCTTTTATTACCTTGCAGCGGAGTACATGGACTGCGGACATTGCAAGGGCACGCGCATTGCCTATGACCAACGCATTCTGGAACAGATGCGAGCTGGGACCAGGTCCTTTTTTCCTGTGCTGATGACACACAAATTTGCTTGTGACATTTCTGTTGTGTCCATGTTGAGATCCAGGACTCTAGGCAACAGCCCAACAGCACTTCAGAATACCATTCAGGAGCTGCACAGTGAGGAATGGATTAGGAAACAGCTGCGCTATCTGTCTGATTGCAGGCAACACAAGAAGGGATTGCTTGGACTTGGCATAGCTGCCCCCACATATGACAGTGCACCATCTTTTAAAGATTTGCCCAAGGCCAGGTGGTTTCTTGCCTGTTATGCCCGGGATGTGTGGATGCGCCTGCAAGATCTGAAGGCAGCTGTCACATCAGTATTCGGCAACATCTTAAAGATTGATGCCTCCAAAAAGGTAATTCTGTCACACTTGTTTCAGCATTCTGTGGACTTACAGAAGACTTGACTTAATGTTGCGTACTTTGGATGCATTAACCTCCACATCCATAACTTGTAGTAGTGAATATTGTAAACATGTATCTTGGATTTGTTTGCCATCTAACTTGAAGTGCTTTGTTCTTTGTACAGTTAACTATAACTGGCATTTGTTGTCCTTCAGATCTGCAAGAAACTGCAAGGTGAAGCAGTCAATACTGCGAGCTGGGCAGTCAATGTCAGAAATGAAAAGGGAGAGATCCTAATGAGTATACTCAACATCTGAGTCCATCCACTCCCTCAAAGACATGGCAACAGGCCTGATGAACCGGTATGTGCAAGATGTTTCATCCATTGTAACTGTCACTGTCTAGAGTATACCGACTACAACATTCATTTTGTAGTTAATTGTTAATTATGCATTTGAACTTATTATATTTGACTATCCACTGTCAGTGTGACATGTCATGCATTGCAGAAAATACAAGAATTATTTACTGAAATATATTGTAATTTGTTATTCACAGTATCCTCTTTTGCAGATATGCAGCTGCTCATGTGGACCCTCCAAAAGTACTATATTCAGACAGAGATTGCTGCAATCTCTCTGGTCCCACCAGATATAATGTACTTTTGGAGACTGGCCCCAACTACAGGTTCGCTTGGACATCTGGCATGACATGCGTCGTCTTTCCATGGGATGCACCACCGAATCCCATCCTCTTTATGGCACATTCATGAGTCGCCTGCCAGGTTGCATCTTTGAGTGGGACAAGGATGACCTGGAACTTCTCCTGAAGGCGAAGAAAGAAGAACTCAAAGCCATGGGTGTGCCAAATCCCAGCGAAGCTGCAGTAGCAAAAGCTGTCAGCAAGGACGAACTCGCAAGGTGAACTATATTATAAAATTACTTCTCACACCGCGTCCTAAATTATTTGTTGCATATCTATTTGGAGTTGGTACTAGTAATTTTGTCTTTGGTTTATATTAACTAACAGTATTTTGACAATATCATATTTTCCAGACACTGCAGGAGACAAACGGTTGGATAGAAGCAGACCAAAGATGCTGTAGAAGAGCTGCTACTGTCCCTGTCTGGGGCCACAGACTCTCTTGGTGTTCCTCTCCTCAAAGAAGAAATGAAAAGAATTTGGGAGGAGCAGACCCAACACATAGGCTGTATTCAAGATGTGGCAGGTCTGCAGTTGTACAGTTACAGGTCACATCACCAAGGCAGGAATCCAGTTTCCTGTTTTCCGATGTGCACGTGGCTCAACATTGCTGGAGAGTTTCCACTGCCACCTCGTCCGATTCATCCCTGGCACTTCTGCAAGTGCAGTGAACTTCCAGGCATACCTCCTGGATGGTATTTCCCGCTGGAATTCTGCACGTTCATCTGCAGCCATTCAAGTCGATGGGACACCACTGCGGACCTTCGACACTAGTCTGCAGAGCAAACTCAACGACCTGACTTTGTTCATCCACGACAGAAAAATCATCCAGGATTATGTTCCACCAGGGAAGTTCACCGGGGCGAAATTTGGTGTGGAATACCTATTTCAACAGTCAGGAGATATTCTGCCTGAAGATGATAATGAGCTCCAGAAAGACATTGATGAGGGATTCAGTGAGGACTTGGACATCGAGCTAGATGCTGAAGCTGCCCCACTGGAGGAGGAGATTATTCCCTCGAGTCTGCCAGAAAGACAGGTATGTTTGTGCAATAACCGAAGTTATTTTCCAATAACACATTAAACAATTAATCGATTCTTCAGGCATCATTTAGGACAAGACAAAACTGTTTCATTCAACATCAAAGTAAGTCATAGTTGTCATGTTGAAATAACATTTTCATCATTGTGGCATGTGAAGATATATTCCTATACATTTTCAAGCAAATATTAATACTGTTTCAGGATGAGTCCAGCGACGATGGCGATGATGGTGGAGATGGTGAGGCTGATGTCAGGGATGAGTCTGTGGATGCCAGAGGGATTCCTGGCTGGGACAAGGTTGATTGACTAGCCCAGGCCCTGTTGAGCCTCACTGGTCTCTCTGTTACCAATGCACAGGCCAAGAAGATCAATTCCTTCTACAAGCAACTGATCGACTTCGACAAGCAGCCAATAACATATACGGCACGGGTCAAGAATCCACCATTAGGACGCTTCGGTCGTTCAAAGAAGTCAAGTGGTCACGCTAACATTGCGGCTGTCAAGAAGCATTTGTGTATTGTTATCCGATTGTTAATATAGCAATTTTTATACTCAATGATAACTCTGCATTCCCTGTATGCACATTTCTCTGTGAGTTCTTAATTCAAATGTATGAAATTAAGTGATATGCATTAATAATATTTACATTACAACAGTTCTGGACTAATATCCTTTGTCATGCGTTTTCAGGTGTTTTCTCTCAGCCGGGTCACCTGCAACATCCCCCAAGAAGAGTCGCATTGTGGAGGCGATCTGTCTTCATCTCTGCGACAAGTTTCCCAGGCCACAGAGAGACCCTACCTACAGGTCTAGGTGGAGACTAAGCTTATCAGACTACAATAACATCAGACAGCGTCTTCTCAACAGCGAGGCATGACTGGAGGGCAGCAGTCTCGTCTTGTACCACATCAATGAGACCACCCTTACTAAATGGTATAAAGACAACACTAGATTGGATGAGGTTCGGACACTGCTACAGGGGAAAACACTGCCAGGAAAGGTCTCCACAGCTCCACAACCCCTACCAGAGGCTCATCAGTTAGCCGTCAGTAAAGATGTCCCTGCTGAGGTGCATGCCTTTCGTGAGCCGGAGGATACAACTGAGGCAACTGTACGGTGTAGGGTACCTATAGGTATGTGTTATTTTCAAGTAGATAATATATACTGCTGACTTTGAGTTTGTTTCAGCAAGTAAGTTAAACATATTTATTTCTGGATAAATGAGTCAAGATCGATGTATGCTTGAGGAGATGTTAACCAATTATTTTATGTTTGTAGCTGAAAGTGAAGCATCATCTCTGCCCAAGGAAAGCCGTGTTACTGCATGGAGGAAAAGGAAAAAAAGAAGCATTAGCCGCTATAAACGATGGTCATCCCCTGTCTCCACTGCCGAAGAAACCCAGAAAGCCTTCAAAGGTGCACACATGCAGGAAGTGTGGTGAGCCCATGTCTTCTGAAGATCACACACAGTGCTATGGATTTCGTTACTGTCCGAAAGTGGAAACCATTTCAATGGGAAGAATGGAAGCGTGAGAAGATATCAAACAGAGCCCAAAAGAAAAGCACGATTCCAGAAACAGAACATGAAACTGAATCCCCCTAGGTCCTTGGTTGCTGTACACATACATATTTGTTGAAGTGCCAAAAACAAAGCATTTTGTTTATCGTTATACCTTATCCTGATTTATGTGTTGCATTATTTGTGTATAGAATGAACTATAACAGTGGTGATTATTTTGCTACCTCATGTCTTCAAGAGTTCGGCTGATTTTTTAGTGATTTTATTAAATCAGGCACAGTGCTTTAAGTATTCCATCCATTTTCTTCACTACGACTCACAATGCACTTTAGATGAATGTGCATACAGTACATACTTTTTAATGTTGTTTTTTTAATTTATCTGACCAATTCTTGTGCGATGTGTACATTTTGTTGAATGTTTTATTGATGTGCTTCATTAATATGTGAATATTGAGGATGATGAATTGTGCTCTGATGCTGTGAGTCCGCACCAGACAAGCAAAAAGAGATTGATGTTGTGTTCATCATAATATGTATGAATGAGACACTGAGTCATATTATTTGCCAAAATGCAAGTGCTGTCATTGTATAAAACCACTGTATTATTTTGGGAATTGATATCATGTGACATTTTGTGTATTCATGTTGTCTTTTGTTCATTCATCTATTGTACTTTATTATTTGTATGAACTCAAAATAAGCAGTATTACTTTCCAATCATCAAAATGTGCATGTTGCTGTCGAAACATTAGAGATAGTAATGAATGAGTATTGACCATTGTTTTTTTCTATCCATGTGCCAAAAATCAATGTATCATAATGATAGTTTTGTATTACTGGAATGAACATAGCTTTATTAATGTGCATCTCGTTGTCATTTGTTCATTCGCCCACTGTTTTTTTTTTTTGTATTTGGTTTATTAGTTCAGCATCAGTATTTTAAATCGGGGTTGCAATGTGACCAATTATGTGATGTGTTCACTTTCCTCAATATTGAAGGGAACAATGATGTTACTTTATATTGTATGCTATTTGTATGTTTGAAATACTGTCATGTTATTTTTCAGTCCATGTGTCAAAATGTATGTGGTGTCAGGATATTAGATTACTTTTGTATTGTTTTATTTCAAAGAGTACAATGTTGTTGTTTTATTATTATTTGCATGAAATGATGAATGTAAAATTGTCATAATATTTTGCAGATGTGTACTGTGCCAAAATGCTTGTGCCATCAGGATATTAGATTACTTTGGTATTGTTGGAAAGACCATGCATGGTGTTCTTAATATGCATATCACATGCCATTTTGAATGTCCATGTGGCTAACCTGCCATCTATATTTTCATCCATTCTTTCATTCATCTGTATAGGGTGATTTCACTAATTTCACTAACTGTTGTGCCAAAGGAACTCAAACATGATAGTCCTGTAAGATAGTGAGACAGTTGTCATCCAAGAATGCAACCTTTTGCCACAAATGGAGCTTGCCAAATGGATTCAAAGTATACATAATTATGCTCAAATGTTTAAAGCATTCCACTGTTTAATAGCAGTGTAACATTTCCACTTTTGACTTTGTATCATTGCATTACTGGAATGAACGGGTATGTCCAGCCTCTGGTGTTACTGTATTTCGTAGTTTTAGTAGAATATAATTACCATTATATTTGTATTGTTGGAACAAATACTATTTTGTATTGTTGGTACAACTTCTGATAGTAGATATAAATTACTTAATAGTAGATGAAGACAATAGTAGATTAGATTGTCAGTCATCCATTTCTGTATTGTTGGAACACTAGTTAATCTATTTTAATGAAAGTAGCACTATAAATCTGTGTTGATTATTGCTATTTGGGTTGAGAACTTTTATTTAAATAAGCAACAACTGTCTTATACTGTAATACGAGCAATAATTTTGTATTTTGAAATATTTCTGAATGACTGCGTTGCACATTTATCATGTAGAAAAGATGTGATGTGCAGAACAGGATGCAATTCCTCTGGCGCACTATAAATGTTGTAAGATTGCAAGTCACTGGCATGGATGAAATATACCTGTAAACTTGGCCTGCTGCACATCAAACATTTAAAAAAATTGCTAGTTCTACTATTGTTTGACTTTTGACTGGTGATTGTCCATTGATTTTTCTGAAATCTTGCATATGCTTCAAAAGAAAAGAATAGTTTTTTATTGCTATAGTATATTAGTGTACAAGACAAGTTGTGTACAAAAACACATTGTTTTCTCATATAATTAGAAATGACATGTCCATAAATGTACTCAATTACTTTAATGAGTGCGAAAATAAATATTGATTGTGCCAACTTCTTCTTGTGTTTGTGTTACATGCATTTAACTTCAGAATTAACTACTTATGGATGCACTGCACTGAGTTTTGAATGTTCTACACAGTTCTACACAGGAAGCTACATATCTAGAAGAGATAGCAGTTCTTGAAACATAATTTATTGATAAACAGTGAATGCATCAATGGTTCTCCCATAATTTAAAAATGTAATGGAAAAGTGCAAAAAATCAAAGGAAAAAAAAAATTAAGTTAAATTACGGTTTATTTAGGAAATTTTAGATACTTTTTATCGATTTCCTTCACTTTTTCAACTGTCTGAACCAAAAAAGCCAAAATATAGCAATATTAAATAGAGAGTAAAGGGCTATTAATAGCTTTTTTTGGCCCCCTCTTTATCCCCTCTGTAGAGAACTTTAAGCCCCATCTTTACCCTCTCTGTGGAGAACTTTACGCCCCATCCCAGGAGACAGCTTATAGACGACTATCCCTCCCTTTGAAAAGGGCTAGTAAGAAAGAAGCATTTGTGAATATTGTGCCAAAAGACAAAAGACTTTCCATGCAAAAACCACTGAGTTCTCAAAGACATGCCAGATGATGCTGAAAATATTTTCTGCACATCGTTGTTCGACAGATATGCATCACAACCACATGAACAAGACAGCATGTGCTGAGCAGATTTTGCAGCGAACTAGACAACTGGTGGAAAATATGCTGCTCCAGATGCAGAGGATCATGTTCCTGACATTCTGGAGGATGACGATGATAGCAATGTGGGATCCACAATGATTACACAAAGAAAAGTCTGATGTAGAGGAAAAATAGAGGTCTCCTGATGCTGTATTATCCCTGGATAAATGAGGATTGAGATTTAAAAAGTCACCATCCAACATACAAGGAGCATTGTGCAAATGTTTAACATACCATAGATGACAATGAAAGCAAATATTCCCAGAATGTGAATGAAATTGAGAGAGATTTTGAAGACCTCAATCATTTGGGACCTCCAGAACATGCATGGGATGCTGTTGCTCCTGGAGCCGAGCATGAACAAGCTCAACAGGAAGATGGTATCGTAGAAGAACGACACAAGACTCGAGAGGAAGCTGATAACAACATTGACTTGGCTCCTCAAAGACAGCAGGCAAGATCGGACCTTCGAGCACGCTACTCATCTGAACTTGAAAAGGAGTTGATGACACCACAAAATTACAAAGTTCGGATGCGAACATTAAATGGAAACAGATAGAAATCATAAAACTGCATCACAAGTGGTATCAACATCTTCATGTCCAGGGAGATAACCAAAGACAGCCTGCTGCACCCAGAGGATGAACTTCATGTCTTCAAAACGAACAAGGCAGCCAATGAGCACAATTTCACGCACATTTAGTCTAGAAGGAAGAGGGGGGTATCATGCACCCCCTGGAAATATACTTCTAATCAGTGTTTCTAGATCGGAAAAAGTGTGTAGAAAATGATGAGCTATGTTAAAAAGTTGTCAAAATGTCCCAAGTATCATTTTTATGCAAATTAGTGCCCCCATTATCGAAAAATCTAGTTTCACTATATCTCAGCCAATATTGCAGATAACTGAACAAATAAGGTGTCGAGACCCATGTTTTGAGGGTCAAAGATCATAATAAAACGATTCCTGAAGTGGCCACATACATCTCTGGCATGCTATTATGCAAGTTAGTCCTGCCATTGCTGCCATTTCCTATTTTCGCAAATGTATTCAATACCTCCGTTAAGAGTTCTGCATCTTCGTCGATGCCAACTGATTTTGCTGGGTATTCACCTCCAAACCAACAAGGTAAGAAGTTAACTCAGCTACACACACACACACACACACACACACACACACACACACACACACACACACACACACACACACACACACACACACACACCCACACACACCCACACACACACACACACACACACACACACACACACACACACACACACACACACACACACACGGATATCAGTTTCTGCATGGAACCAGAAACAGGCAGCATCACAGCTGAGCTAGCTAGCGCCATGTTAGCTATAGCTAGCCTCAAAAAATCTACGTAGGGTTCTAGCTTTATTGTTGTTATCACTGCTTGTATCCCAAAAACATTTGTTAGCATCAAACATTAGGCCACTGTAGAACATGATGGTTGCACTCAGAACATCTGTTATCAGATTGAGAAGTTCAGATTTCATAACAGGGCACCTGTAACATTAATGGTGATTTATCATTCATTTCTCTAACAGTGGTGGGAGAAGTAGACATTAAGCCGGTATGCCCAAAATAAAACGGAGTGTAGATCCTGCAGCCCACAAATGCTCTCCACCTGCATGCATCCTTCATGTGCCATCCATGTCTGATCATGGTCATTTTACACCCCCTCACTAAAATCAAAGGAACTGTGACAGAAAAACTACAACAGCTTCAGAAGATCCGGGATCGACGTCTCCACCAATCACGAGTCCCCATATCGTATGCAATCAGTGTGTGACCAGATCCCTTCAACTCTCCCCGATGACCTGGAAAGTGTCGGGTATCACCGCAATGGTTATCAGCGCTTTACTGGCAACCTTCAGCTTCTTGGAGATGATACAGAACCAGAACCATCAACCTCACAGCGGCATCACTCCCCTCGTAAATCAGGGGGTTCTGCTGGACCCATCTTCCCGCCAGAGTGCATTTCCTGTGACAAAGTTGAGATCAAAGATGGTAATCGCAAAACTGAGAGACCTGTATACTTCACATCTTATAAGAACAAAGGAAATGCATGGGAGCAAATTGAATCACGGGCTGAGAAAATGGGTCCAGTTCGACTTCACAGACAGGTGAAAAGTAAAGACCTCTTTGCTTGTGAGGCCAAACACCATCCGTCATGCTTTAAATCTTTCCGCACAGCATTCACTAACTACGAGCACGGGACTTGCAGAGCCGAAAGAGCAAAAGATACCGAGGAGGCTTGCATGTCGGCCGCCCATGAAAAGGCATTCGTCTCGGTACTGAAACACATTGAAACTCAGGTCGTCCAACAAAATGAGGTCCTACAGCTATCTTCCTTGCGCATGCTCTATATCAAAGAACTTAAATCGAATGGGTACGAGAACTCAAATTATCACTCCAAGAAACTACTGAAACACCTACAGAATGACCCAATCAAGGACCATATCCACTTCACGAAGGTTGATCATGACAAAGCTGATGCCATTTCTATCTGGCTTGTGTACAGCTCGAATATCACCGTTTCCAATGCTCTTGCACGAGCTTACACTCTCGGAAGCACAGATAAGTACCAAAATGTTTCTCTCCTACTTTGTCAGCATATTCTACAGGCTTTCAAAGAGTCCAAAGACCAATCCTGGCCGCCAACAGCTGACTACATGGAGCTCATTCCTGGAAATATCCTACTCCCAGACCTTGTCCGGTTCCTCAGCATGGTTATGGCTGGCAAGGAAGACATGGAGACTGAAAATATGAAGCGTCTGGTATTCTCCATTGGACAAGACCTGTGGCTGTGCAGTGTCCGAGGGAAAATGGAAGTTCCCAAAACACATTCTCCTCTGTATGACTGTCAGGCACTTGTTCCGAAGCAGGCAGCTCACCATGATATTACACAGGCTTGGCCACTCTGAGAGCTACGATTTTGGCTTATAGTTGGAAACTGACCTGGCCCAGGTCCTGGACGAAGTCTCAACCTATCAGACACCCCAAATTGTGACAGGAGAGGGCAACCTCGTATTGTACTGTGAGTGGAATAACTTGAGCAAAACCACTACCAATGTGCACGGCAGCAACATTGTCAACAGTGATGGTGGAATCATGGAGCAGGAAGTCAAGCCTGGGTTCGAGAGCAACAAGGTCCGAATGCTGCCTATCATCGACAAGTCACAACAGCGTAGCCTGAAAGTCGACACACCAAAAACTATCCCACCCTTGCACTTCACTCGCGTTGACCCAAAGTTTCCTGATGGCTCATCATTCACATCACCTGCAGAGAATGACGTAGTCTATGCTACTAAGATGCAAGAGTACTACATCTGGCTCTTCAGCAGGTATATCGGAAGCAGCGGCAAGCAGCCCGTGCCTGGACGAGGGGGCTTCACCTCTGCAACTGGTACTCCCCCACCCAGAAAATCAACAGTGGACTACTTCACGCCAATCCATCAACCGATCATTGACAACACTGTTGTTTGTGAGCTACTGAAGCGTTCTGAGATAGCCACCGCTGAGGTGGGTCCTGAATACATTTGATCTGGGTGTCTGGTTGAAAGCTCTTCCCATCATCTGGCATTGGCCAGATGAATTTGCCAGTCATGTGGTCATGATTGGGCCCTTTCACACATCCATGAACTACATCGGGATGCTCGCAGGCCACAAAATGCGGGGTTCTGGATATGCAGAGATTCTGTTTGAGGCACAACTAGTGAAAACTGGATCGATCAAAGGTGTTCTCAGTGGAAAAGTCTACGCAAAGTCCCTCTTTTGCCTCAAAACTGTGTGTGAGGCAATGGAGAGGCTGTTGATGGAGCGATTCACTGAGGAGAACATCCTTATCACTGACCCTGCTGAGCCTCTCAACATGACGCAGTCTTGCAATCGAGAGCACCTCGATGAAGCTCTCAAAGACCCCTCAACTCTAACCCTCATCGAGAAGTATCACGCCTATGAGGAGAAGGTGCGCAATGGCCACCTGGGGAAGACGGCTGACTTCTGGATGTCCTTTATTACCCACTGTCAACTTGTCTTCATGCTCCTCCACTCCGTTAAGACCAACAACATCGAGCTGTTTCACAAATGTAATGGAGAGATGGCGGATATCTTCTTTGCATTCGATGGACACAACCACTCCAGGTTTGTGCAATTTACATGCCCAAATTGATAACTTTAACTGAGTACATTTGAATAGATATATACTGGTAAAAGCTCATGCATTATCAGACAAGCTCATCCAATAAATGTTTCTACGTGTAATCAGTGCCTCTCCTTATCCGCAGATATCTGACCTGGCTGGAGGTCCACCTGACAAATCTGGAGAATACACACCCAGGAGCCAAGGACCTGCTCACCAAGGGTGCCATTGCAGTGGCCCGCTCAATGATACCGGGGGCACTCAGTGCAGTCGATAAGACAATGGAAGAAACGTTTATGCGCTTTGCCAAATCATCAGGTAAATCATAAATTTCATCCAGTAACATTGTATGCATCTGAAAAGGTAGAAGGAAGCTGTATAATGCAAATTGTAAACTGCTCTGACAAAACCTATTTTTAATGATTGGGGTATGTAACTAATTATGTGGGAGCAGGTCACATATTTGTTTCATACTTTTCAGGTGGCTTTGCTGGACTGTACAGCCAGTTTGGGGCATACCAGAGATGGTGTCATACAACCTCCGCATGAGCACAGTTTTATGAAAAGACCATTGAAATGGTCGACCTCATCGATGATCCAGACTGCCCAAGGGGGGGGAGACATCGCGAGCTGGAGAAGGCAGACAAAGTTTTCAAGATAAAGGCTGGAAGTCTTCAATAATTGAAAGAAAGAATAACAGCACAATTTGAGACATTGAAAAATGATGATGCATTGAGAATTTTTTTTTTTGCCACTCTGTGTATAAAAGATGCCAACTCTGTTTTGGGGAAGAAGGAGGCCATTTTGTACATTTGCTTTAACTTTATTGATTATATTTATATGATGTAAATTTCATTTTTTGAAAACTAGTAAAGGTGCCCGTCTTCAACGGGCGTCACTGGCAACATATGGTAAAAGACAGATAGCATAAATGTATTTTAAACAATATATTATATCATTTTTATCCATTGATTATCATTCAGGTTTTCCCATTTGACTGTCCCGCAGTAGCTCCACTTCGATGACATTACCACGTAGTTTAGTGACTACACAACGTGTACCATTCGTGAGTTGCGGAGGATCCCTAGAGCACATTAAAATTACAGGGCACCCTACTTTAAAATGATCCAAAAGGCCGGATCAGTTTCGTCTACATATTCATATCTTGTAGATTTTTGCTGGCCGGATCAGTTTCGTCTCCATATTCATATGTTGTAGAATTTAGCTGATTCTGAAACTGTTAACAGCATGTCGATCGGACAGTTCTGTGATTTTCTACGGTAGTAAACAGAAGTACGACTTAAGCCTGTACGCCACTATGCGGAGAACCGAGGACCTAATATTTCACAACAAACTAAAAACTCACAAAATTTGAAGATATTTTAAATAAACAATTTATTATAATATCAATTAAATATCATTTTATCCATCGATAATATGAATTGTTCTGTACAGCTATAGTTGTTCTCCTGGGATATGGGCATCCATCCACAATCTATGTTCTAATGAAGTGCAGTCAGAATAATAAAAAGTCAGATGAACATGAACTGTTTAACTCCCATAATCATCAAAACGAATTTTGAGGGGCATCTTAAGGAAGACAATAATAGCATTACTATATATGTCAAAGCTTGTTTCATTTCATACAGTAACAAAAATCTGATGGTGGAACAAAAAAAGGGGCGTGCCGAAATATTAATGTAGATAATAATAATCATCAAAGCGAATTTTGAGGAGCCTCTTAAGGAAGACAATAATATCATTACTATATATATGTCAAAGCTTGTTTCATTTCATGCAGTAACAAAAATCTGATGGTGGAACAAAAAAAGGGGTGTGCCGAAATATTAATATAGATAATCATCAAAACAAATTTTGAGGGGCCTCTTAAGGAAGACAATAATATCATTACTATATATGTCAAAGCTTGTTTCATTTCATGCAGTCACAAAAAATCTGATGGTGGAACAAAAAAAGGGGCGTGCCGAAATATTAATATAGATATAACTTGATGTACACTTTATTTAGTTGAAATATGATTGTGTTAATAAAATAGTATTACAGTAAAGTAACTTTTGGGCCACCCTATATAGACACACACACACACACAAACACAAACACACAAACACACACACACACAATGTTCAGCCAACAGATGACATTGTCAAGGGCACACACATTTTCAGATTGGGAAGCAAGTATTCAGAATATTTTGACTATTGTATGTGCAGACGGAACATACCAGCGAGAAAGTGCAATATAATATACTGGGTGTGCGCTGCCGCTCGCCACAGGGTGAATCCCCCTACCTGTGGCTAATATTTTAAACCACCCATTAGCCACTGTGGCTAATCCATGTTTTAGTGGGGTTTTTTTTCTTTTACCAGTTTTAGACGAATTTTGGGTGATTTTAGCACAGAATTCAACCTTCGTTGAGACGGCCTCCATTTTGTACGTTTTGATTACGGGAATCACGCGTGATTTTGTACAAGCTTATAAATACTAACTTTAGTAGTTTTAAACTAGTTTCTAGTAAAAAAAAAAAAAAAAAAAAAAAAAAAAAAAATCGACCAAAATTCAAGCATGATTCCCATGATTCTCATCTCAAAATTTTTTTTTAATTAAAAAAAAAATATATTTTTCCCGGAATGATTCAGTACGATTCGGCGCTACATGCTTCGTTGAGTCAGTGGTTGCCAGGTGAGTTTTGACACAATCAGTAGTAGTACCTGTAGTAGGACGAGTTTGTTTGGATGAGAGAGTTTGTTTGGATGAGTGAGTTTGATGTGTGAGATTAGTTGGATGAGTGAGTTTGATGAGCGAGTTTGATGTGTGAGATTGGTTGGATGAGTGAGTTTGACTGGCATGAGGTTGGTCCAATCCTGGTCCACAACCACCCCCATCCCCCACTACCACCTACTAAAAAGGCACAACGACCACACACACACACACACACACACACACACACACACACACACACACACACACACACACACACACACACACACACACACACACACACACACACACACACACACACACACACACACACACACACACACCACCTCCCCTGATGGTCGTTCATTCAATCAAACTCACTTATCCAACCAATCTGAACAATCCAACTCACTCATCCAACCAACCTCACCCATCAAACTCACACATCCACCTTAAAATTAACTTATTATCTCATATTGCTAAAAAAAACTTTTGAATAAAATATGTGGCTATTTCCTTTCTCCTGTGGCTAATCATTCTAAACCTGGATTAGCCACAGTGGCCAATTCCTTTTGAAAGTCAGAGCACACCTAGAATATATATATATATATATATATATATATATATATATATATATATATATATATATATATATATATATATATATATATATATATATATATATATATATATATATATAGTTACAGATTTCAGAATCTGGTCTGATGAATGCATCCACACATCCAGGTCCTCAGACAGTTATTTCCTTAAATGCATGTTCAGATTAGCCCCATCCCCATGTCAAATAGGATCTTCAATGTGATGCGTTGACAAGGGTAAAGGATAGATCCTCTCTCTCTTATGGGAAGCTTTTTTTTTTCCTTTACGACAGACAAGTTCACACACATTTCTTTCACGAGCTCTGAAGCAGGGTTTCTTTTAAGGAAATTTTAGAACTGCACAAATCTTTGAGGTAGGTGCCATGTCCCAGTGTTTGAGATTCTCTGAGTGAGAAGCATTTGTAATGGCTGTTTTAACATTTTATAGATTTTAAGTTCCTTTGTATCCTTTAACAAGGTGCACAACACAGGATGTCTCACTGGAGTCTATAAAATTAGTATCATTAGCGAAAAGTATAACCGTAAATATCCAAGTGCATTCAAAACATGCATAAATTTGGAACAGCCTTGCTAACTACTCAATGTCTCATACGCTAGTCGCCCAAAGCTGCGCGTGAATTATTAGGTCAGTGCTTGTTTACAGAACCATCACTCAGATGATTGCTGGCAGAGCCTGTAGGCCTAGCCTTGCGGTGCAGGTTTGTCTTGCAGAGTAACCTATTAATGGTACGGCAAGTATTTTAAAAAACCTAATGTAGTTGAAAATATCCCAGTAGATCTATTCCATAATTCTATATTGTTGAAACAATGTTGATGAAACTCATACGACACTAGTCTAGACCTCGGCCTACTTCGTCATGTTCGTGCCTGTGAAATCTGTGTTGGGGACACCGGGGCAATTGTAACACTTTTGGAAATTGTCATAAACTGTCTTTAAATAGTGAACTGCTAATCACAACATACAGCATCTGACATCTGTAAACTCATTCCGTACCAATTTAACGTTTATTTATTAATTTCCCGTGTTTGCAATATTACATAATTAGATCTACGTGCCACGCATTATTAGGCCTACGCTCGTTCATCCCCAAGACGTAAACAAAAATCAGCTGTTTTTTAAACAAGTCTAACGTGTATAGATAGTGGATATCTCTGCTATATTTTCAAAGTCCCTCATGTAATTTGCCAAGGATTGAATTGATGATTTTATTAATCGAGTAATAATTTGATGATTTTAGTAATTTCAAGTAATGTTCATTTCTTAAGAGGGATACTAGTATGTTTTTTGTTTCAGGTTTTCCAATATTGAAATCGAGTCAAATGTCACCCAAAAATGGACCTAAGAAAATGGTTGCAGTCTGCAAAGGAGAGAGGGGAAAGGGAAAATATTGACCCCAGTACTACTAGTACACAGGTAAAACCAGTAACAGAGCTCAAATCCAGCACAAGTTCCAGTGGACAGGACATGCCAACCACTGATCCTGAGCCCAGCACGGGTTCTAGTGGAGAACACATGCCAAAATCGCAGAAAGGGGTAGAAAATACCAAGGGAACTCCCGATACTGCAAATGTAAGAGATGTATTAATTCACATCCACAGAAATGGGCGACATTACGTTCGTCGTGATTTATGCAGTAAAGACTGATACAGTTTTTGTAACCTTAATTTATATTACTTTCACAATCCATCCCTTCTTGGCTTCATAGATGTATGACTATATACATTACACCTTACTAGAATTTTTAATATTGATATTTTGAAACTCTGCATGTTTGCATACAATTGATGTGCCCTTTTTAATAGAAGTTTATTTTAATATTTGTGTCATATAGTGTCATTTTTTTTCTTTGTAAAACTTGCCGCAATTCAGTCTTTAACTGCAATGGCAAGTGAATGAATAAATGAATGGTTTGGAAGACAAGTGAACATACTGTTTTAATTCGTATCCTCCAGCCATGCAAAATCACTTGGGATCACTAAACGGTAGAAAATCAGTCCAAACCGTTTAAATCTTCCCAGTTGTAAATGTCATTAGCTGTTATAGTCTGTGTTGCTATAATTTGTTGATAACACATACCCAGTCTTGTAGAATGCTCTCAATTGTGTGTGGATGCATGTAGTGTATGTGTTAGTGCCGTGGTGCTTATGGGGTGTCGCTCCGGCACAGATGTGGCGAAGGCGGGGAGGGATTCGGGGATCATCACAGTATACTCACTACAAAAACCTAGACTACACCACTGAATATCCCTTAGATGCGATAGGTCAGTTGACCGAACTCAGCTAGACAAGATCTTTGTGATGGCAAAGGTAGTTAGCAAAACTGGTGAAGATGAAACAGTGTTTTTAGGTGTGGCAGAACCTGAAAAAATAGGTGCACAAGGACATTTTAATGCAGTTAAGATGACCTGCAAAAACACAGTTGGTGAACCCACTACAGAATATATTTTTCAAAATATGTCATTAATAGTAACTGATGGAGCCAGTGTCAATACTGGAGAAAGAAATGGTCTGTGGGCATTATTTGATTCCATTGCCTGAAATCCCAAAACTGAAAATCTGGTGTGCTGTTCATCGCACTCTGTTGGCTTGGAAGTCAGTCACGGATCTAGTGTCCGAAGTAAGGCCTAAGTCACATTTGTTCTACGGCGAGGATACAGCGGCCGTACGCCCTCTGAATTGACAGAAACGTGCGGCGGCTGCAGAGTTTCTGCAGTGGCCTCAGGGTGGACCTACGCCGTTTGGCTATCTTTTACAGGCCGTAGGGGTCGCCGTGGAATTATAACGCGGAGTTATAACTTTTTTTCATTTCTATGTTCGCCGTAGCAATTCGACAAGCGGAAAAAAAAGAAACTAGTATTAAAAAAAAAAAAAACCCACTCGTTACCGTCCGTCTGGCCGCACGTTTGCCTTGGGGCCCCCTGCGGTCCCCCTGCGGTCGCCTTGTGGGCGCCTTGCGTCTGCCTTGAAAATTCTATGGTCACCGCAGGAACGCCCTGAGGACACCGTGCGACATCAAATCAAAGACCGTACGGCACCCCCACGTTTTCGGTCTCCACAATTTATAAATACGCCGTGCGGCTCCCCAAAAAATAAAAACATATGTGACTGCTACATTGTGTGACCGTGGAAATACTGCGGCCGCCGTATAATTGCTAGTGGCCGTAGATTTTGGAGACCCCACGGCCGCCGTGGCAAATGTGAATTAGGCCTAAGTCACTTGCTGCAGAAACAAAGTGGATTGTCAAGCTTTTTTCACACTTCTGGTCTGAGAACTCGACCGCTGAAAGAATAAGCCAGTACAAATTATCTCGCATGTTGGTCCCTTCCAAAAGTATTTAAAGTTTGTTGGAGTGAGTACACATTTTCCCTGGTGAATTCTGTTCTAGAATCATGGCATGCATTCGTACTTTATATGCAACAGTCTCACGATAAACAAGCCAAAGGATTTGAAACTCTCCTGACAAAGAAAACAAACCTAGAATTGCTTGCATTTATAGCTGATGTGCTGGCAGTGTTTTCAAGAATTCAAAAGAAAATACAATCTGATAATGTCACACTGCTCGACATTCAACGAGAGGTGACACTTGTGAAGACAAGTATTAGCAGCCTCCAGAAGACACCTCTTTTCGGCGGTTGGGTGTCGAGTCTTCAAGCACAGCCACAGCGAGTCGAAAGTGATGAGAGATCCTTCTATATGCTGAAAGGAATTAAGCTAACTCGTGATGAACCAATGTGGAGAAGAGGTCATCATCTTTTTGTTAAAGACAGACACAATTTATCGGCAATCAAGGTTGAGGTCACAGAAGCACTTAAATAATTTTAAACTCAACGTTTTTGCACTGACAATGAGTGTTTGGAAACTTTGGCTTCTTTTCTCAAATTTCAAAAGGATGCAAACCTAGAGGCAGTCTACAAACTTGTGTGTCCAGACTTCGATCTTATGGCTTTGGGCATGGAGTACAACAATTTCAGAGTCGGGGCAATTCTATAACCTAACCCTGTCAAAAATAATCAGCCAGCTTTTAGCTGCAGGTGGCAGGGTCTGAAGCCCGCCCTCATTTTTCCTCAGAAAGATTCTTTCACGAGCTCTGAAGCCCGCCCTCATTTTTCCTCAGCAATATTCTTTCACGAGCTCTGAAGCCCGCCCTCATTTTTCCTCAGCAACATTCTTTCGCGAGCTCAGACGCCTGCCTTTTTTGAGAGCACACTGGTCGTCATGGTAACCATGCCCCAGTGGAACGGGGTGAGCTTGGGGTGGACGGCACCCCGCGGAGACGGCCCAGGGATATAAAAATGAGAGAGAGAAAGCGTGATGTACATTCTGTGAGGAGAGACGTTCTAAAATATTAAAAAGTGAGGAAAAAGCGAAAGAGGGATGTTCTGAGAGGAGAGAGACGTTCTCAGGAGAAAAAGTGAGGAGAGGAAAAGCGAAAGGAGAGAGGAAAAAGCAAAGGGCGAGAGAAGTGACCAAGAAGCGGGTGTCTGACCAGCACCGACGAGACAATTCGGCCTTCCGAGTGCTTCGGCAAGTGAGCGTGTGGTGCACGTGTGGGTGTGAGCAGTGTCGCCAACAAGTGAGGCACGGGTCGATCACCAACAACACCAGGGTCTAAACCCGCGACGGATGATCTCGGTGCCCTCCAAAGGTCGACTGGCGTTCAAGACTGCCCCGTGTAGGGTGCACGGAAAAGCTGGGTGCTGGCGACGGACGTGACACGTTAGAGAAAAATATTTTATTTTTTTTGCATACCTACATATTTTAAGTGATTTCCAACCCCCCCCCACCCCCCCAAAATATTGTTTGAGAAAAAAAAGTTTTTTTTTGCATTTTTACATGTTTTAAGTGATTTACAACCCCCCCCCAAAAGAAATTGTTACCCCCCCCAAAAAAAAAATTGTTAGAGAAAATAAAATTTTGCAACTTTTTTTTCAACAAAATTTCGATTTTTTTTTTTTTTGCATTTTTACATGTTTTCAGTGATTTCCAACCCCCCCCCCCAAAGAATGTTGGAGAAAAGAACAATAACTCTGTCAGCACTGTTGACATATTTAATGAATAAAATATGAGGTTCACTTGAGTGACCCAGCATTATTGGTTTATTACCGGCATTATTATTATTTATCATTACCGGGTTTTCGACCTTCGACGAACTAACTACAATAAGCTATAGCACGTATCCTGTTTCCATATTTTAATGTCCACAACATTGTTTTGTGACCTTTTAAGGTTATGCAAAGGTCAAATTTTTAAAGTTGTTAAACGAAACTGGGTTTTCGACATTTTGCAGCTAATAACCTGTCACTCGTACCACATCATGTTAATCATTTTTATAACTTGGTCAAACATTATCACATTCTCATCCTTGACTTCTGAAACAATCTAAATCGTCAAATACCGCTCGTGAACCATCGTAGTCTTCAGACTTGTTCTTTATTCTTTATTAATTTTTCCCACACATCCTTTGCCCCAAAACTACTACTAGGGTTTTTCTCTGGGAGCACTAACAATTTTGTCTTTGAAATGGGACAAGGTCAAGGAAGTGCAGTGTCAACTTTTGACCTTGAAATTCTCAAGGTTAAGGTCAAGGTCACACAAGAGGTCAAAAACACATTTTGCCCCATATCTTCGCCCCACGGAAAGATACAGGTTAGCCGCTGACATTTTGTGATCAGTCACAACAGGGCCTACAAAAATTCTATTTTGGTCAAAGTTGTGTGACCTATATCTTCTCAGATTGGTAGGGGTCAAAGTTCATACAAGTACCACTGGAAGTCATATATCAATCAATAGGCATTATTTCAATTCATAATCTACAACAGGTTTTGAAATAGTGCCATCTGGTGGCAAGTTTTTAAATAGTGCCATCTGGTGGCACAGGAACACATGATCAGCAGTGCCATCTGGTGGAGATGTACAGAATTAAAACAAGCCACATTGGATCTGTGCTCACACATTTTCAAGTTGCTCCAGCATTTTGCCATTAATAACATCCATTTGGAGTTAACAGCATTGAGCCTGCGTGTCGTGTGATCTGTACTGCTTTGGGGAATGTGCTGATGCTGAGTACGGTAAGTGCATGTTGCAGATTCAGGTCACACAATAATTCACAGCAGTATCACCAGCCCTTCCAGCGGGTTCACAGTACAATAGAATTTTTGTCACTTTTCAGCAGTTGTGAAATTCCCACATCAAGAGTCAAATTGGTATGAGATGCATTCATTGTCTTGATGAGAAATGCAAGAGGGTTAATGTTTTACCCTTTGTTTTTCCTTGTGCTTCATTTAGCCCGGAGGCTCGGTGTTCCAGCCAGTGACCGTGGGTGAAGCTGGGTTGAGAACATTGTGTCGTCATGAGGTGGTTATCAAGCGTTGGCCACTTCCGCTGCGTTGGCAATTTTTCCGTTCATGGTTTCCTGAAGTGTCAATCACCATGTGTCCTTCCTGCTTCCAGGCAAGTAGCTATTTTACACCATTTCCTTATTCACATCTTTTTATTCCTGAATTTATATCATGCCAAGCTGGAGAGCCCCCAAAACTGGGGTAGCCAACAA
>NC_140970.1:94428192-94510692 GCF_056783735.1 Eptatretus burgeri
AAACGTGTTCCAATACCCAGTTGGAAGCAGAATATAAATTTCTGATGTCATAGGTCACATGGTTCGTCAGCCATCTTGGATTGAAAAACAATATCTTCAAACGTCTTTTTCTCTGAAACGGCTGAACAGATCCAGGCGAAACTCGACCACTATGACCGCCTCTCCATGACGAATAAAAAGTTCTCAACCCCTTTTGAGGCACGACGCAACGTTTGGCAGCCATATTGGATTGAAGGAAAAATATTAATTAATGTTTACTCTTGAACTACTGCATCAATAAATGTGAAACATCAAATTTATGGTGGAACGCTCATGAGGAATGAGGATTTGAAATTTCAACGGGATCGGGCCCAGGGTTTGGCAGCCATGTTGGTTTTAAGAAAAATATTAAATAATGTTTTCTCTGGAACTGCTTAACCTGGAGAAGCGAAAATTTGCAGTTATCATCCACCATCGTGTTTGCACACGTGCTGCAAATTATGACATCACAAGTCGCATGGTTTGGCCGCCATATTGGATTGAAGGATAAATATTAATTAATGTTTACTCTGGAACCGCTGCCTCTATATATGCGAAACTTCAGATTTATAATTCAGGTGACATGCGAAATAAAAGTTTAAAATTTTAACCTGATCGGTCACGCAGTTTGGGAGCCAGAATTATTTGATTATTCGAATCTGGAAGCCAGTAATAACGAAATTGAACGCTTTGTGCTGCCCGGTTCGTAACTCGTCTGTTCCGCGCCCTCTCGAAGCAGGCCTGTGTTTGTATCACTATTAAATAATGTTTTCTCTGGCACCGCTTATCCTTTCAATGCGAAACTTTGCGACTGTCATCTGCAGAAAGTCCCATGTTGTATCAAAGGCGGACGGACTGGGTACCCGGTCATCACTGCCAGCAGTTATAAAGTGGCAGTTCTAGTTATTATTATTATTATTATTATTATTATTATTATTTTTCTTCCGCCGTAAATTTGCAAAATTTCCAGTTTTTTTCGCTTTAAATGCCATTTTCTCAGAAATGGTAAGACCAATCGACACAAAATTTTCACCAGATATGTATCTTTTTTGATAGCATACATAATTGATAATTATGACGTCATAGGTCACGTGATACGGGCGCCATCTTGAAAAAACAGATCAACTTTGGACCTCTGTATCTCGGAAACCTTCTAGTGTAAAAAAATTTCGCTTGATACATTTGAACAAGCTCCCTCTCGGGAATACGTGTGATTTTTCGTGACGTCATCAGTGAAGAGGTATCCCAGTAAAAATTCGTCAAGTAGAACGCCACATGGCAAAAATTTGAAATTTCTTGAGCATCATGTACACAAAAATTCATCGTAGAAAAAAAATATTTTGACGTCATCGGTGACGTAATTCGGCCGCCATCTTGTTTTTTTGTGTTTTTTTTAAAAAATCTTCTTCTCCAGAACGGCTGTGCAGATTGAGGCGAAACTTTACAGGCACATTCCCCCTGAGGTCCTCTTTCAAGTTTGTTAATTTGTTGTTGATACGTCACATGGTTTGGCGGCCATCTTGAAAAAACCTTCAAACATCTTCTTCTCCAGAAGCGCTGGTCCAATGAAGGCGAGATTTCAGAACTATATTCGTGACATGTATGCGATGCAAGTTTGTTAATTTCAAAGTGATAGGTCACATGGTTTGGCCGCCATGTTGGATTTAAGAAAAATATTAAATAATGTTTTCTCTGGTATTTCATAAGCCATCAAAGAGAAAATTTGCAAGTGCCTTCCTCCCTCAAGTCTGCATACATGGTAAAAAATGTTTACCTCAGAAGTCACATGGTTTGGCGGCCATCTTGGATAGAAAAATAGACTTTATCCGATTTACACGAAACTTCACACACTTGTTCGGGTCGACGATGGAAAGCAGAATTTAAATTTATGATATCATAGGTCACAAGGTTCGGCAGCCATCTTGGATTGAAAATGAATAAATTTTAAAAATCTTCTTCTCCAGAAGGGCAAGACAGATGAAGACGAAACTTCACACATATATTCCCCATGAGGTCCTTTCTCAAGTTTGTTAATTTGTTCTTGATCGGTCACATGGTTCGGCGGCCATCTTGAAAAAACCCTAAAACCTTCAAACATCTTCTTCTCCAGAAGCGCTGGTCGGATGAAGGGGAGATTTCAGAACTATATTCGGGACACGTAGGCGATATAAGTTTGTTAATTTCGAATTGATACGTTAGACGGTTTGGCCGCCATCTTGGATTTAAGAAAAATATTAAATAATGTTTTCTCTGGAACCGCTGAACCAAACGAATCGAAAATTTGTAATTATCATCTACCATCGTGTATGCACGCATGGTAAAAATTATGACATCACACGTCACATGGTTTGGCGGCCATCTTGGATAGAAAAACGCACCTTTACCGATTAACACGAAACTTTACAAACGTGTTCCAATACCCAGTTGGAAGCAGAATATAAATTTCTGATGTCATAGGTCACATGGTTCGTCAGCCATCTTGGATTGAAAATGAATAAATTTTAAAAATCTTCTTCTCCAGAAAGGCAAGACAGATTAAGCCGAAACTTCACACATATATTCGCCATGAGGTCCTTTCTCAAGTTTGTTAATTTGTTCTTGATTGGTCACATGGTTTGGCGGCCATCTTGAATTTACCTTAAAACCTTCAAACATCTTCTTCTCCAGAACACCTGATCTGATCAAGGGGAAACTTCACACCCCTATTGCACATGAGTAGGGAATACAAGTTTGTTAATTTCTAATTGATAGGTCACATGGTTTCGCAGCCATGTTGAATTTAAGAAAAATATTAAATAATGTTTTCTCTGGAACTGCTTAACCCATCGAAGCGAAAATTTGCGTCTGTCATCCTCCATGATATCTGCATACATGGTAAAAATTATGAGGTTACAAGTCACATGGTTTGGCCGCCATCTTAGATTGAAGGATAAATATTAATTCATGTTTACTCTGGAACCACTACTTCTATATATGCGAAACTTCATATTTATAATTTAGGCGACATGGGAAACAAAAGTTTAAAATTTCAACCTGATCGGCCGTGTGGTTTGGCAGCCAGAATTATTTAATTATTTGAATCTGGTCGCCAGTAATAAGGAAATTGAACGCTTTGTGCTGCCCGGTTCGTAACTCGTCTGTTCCGCATCGTCTCGAAGCAGACCTGTGTTTGTATCACCATTAAATAATGTTTTCTCTGGCACCGCTTATCCGATAAATGCGAAACTTTGCGACTACGATTTAAGTCTCACGTTGTGTCAGTTGTGTCAAAGGCGGACGGACTGGGTACCCGGTCATCACTGCCAGCAGTTATAAAGTGGCAGTTCTAGTTATTATTATTTTTCTTCCGCCGTAAATTTGCAAAATTTCCAATTTTTTCGCTTTAAATGCCATTTTCTCAGAAATGGTAAGACCAATCGACACAAAATTTTCACCAGATATGTATCTTTTTTGGTAGCATACATAATTGATAATTATGACGTCATAGGTCACGTGATACGGGCGCCATCTTGAAAAAACAGATCAACTTTGGACCTCTGTATCTCGGAAACCTTCTGGTGTAAAAAAATTTCGCTTGATACATTTGAACAAGCTCCCTCTCGGGAATACGTGTGATTTTTCGTGACGTCATCAGTGAAGAGGTATCCCAGTAAAAATTCGTCAAGTAGAACGCCACATGGCAAAAATTTGAAATTTCTTGAGCATCATCTACACAAAAATTCATCGTAGAAAAAAAATATTTTGACGCCATCAGTGACGTAATTCGGCCGCCATCTTGTTTTTTTTAAAAAATCTTCTTCTCCAGAACGGCTGTGCAGATTGAGGCGAAACTTTACAGTCACATTCCCCCTGAGGTCCTCTTTCAAGTTTGTTAATTTGTTGTTGATACGTCACATGGTTTGGCGGCCATCTTGAAAAAACCTTAAAACCTTCAAACATCTTCTTCTCCAGAAGCGCTGGTCCAATGAAGGCGAGATTTCAGAACTATATTCGTGACATGTATGCGATGCAAGTTTGTTAATTTCAAAGTGATAGGTCACATGGTTTGGCCGCCATGTTGGATTTAAGAAAAATATTAAATAATGTTTTCTCTGGTATTTCATAAGCCATCAAAGCGAAAATTTGCAAGTGCCTTCCTCCCTCAAGTCTGCATACATGGTAAAAATTTTTTACCTCAGAAGTCACATGGTTTGGCGGCCATCTTGGATAGAAAAATAGACTTTATCCGATTTACACGAAACTTCACACACTTGTTCGGGTCGACGATGGAAAGCAGAATTTAAATTTATGATATCATAGGTCACAAGGTTCGGCAGCCATCTTGGATTGAAAATGAATAAATTTTAAAAATCTTCTTCTCCAGAAGGGCAAGACAGATGAAGACGAAACTTCACACATATATTCCCCATGAGGTCCTTTCTCAAGTTTGTTAATTTGTTCTTGATCGGTCACATGGTTCGGCGGCCATCTTGAAAAAACCCTAAAACCTTCAAACATCTTCTTCTCCAGAAGCGCTGGTCGGATGAAGGGGAGATTTCAGAACTATATTCGGGACACGTAGGCGATATAAGTTTGTTAATTTCGAATTGATACGTTAGACGGTTTGGCCGCCATCTTGGATTTAAGAAAAATATTAAATAATGTTTTCTCTGGAACCGCTGAACCAAACGAATCGAAAATTTCTAATTATCATCTACCATCGTGTATGCACGCATGGTAAAAATTATGACATCACACGTCACATGGTTTGGCGGCCATCTTGGATAGAAAAACGCACCTTTACCGATTAACACGAAACTTTACAAACGTGTTCCAATACCCAGTTGGAAGCAGAATATAAATTTCTGATGTCATAGGTCACATGGTTCGTCAGCCATCTTGGATTGAAAATGAATAAATTTTTAAAATCTTCTTCTCCAGAAAGGCAAGACAGATTAAGCCGAAACTTCACACATATATTCCCCATGAGGTCCTTTCTCAAGTTTGTTCATTTGTTCTTGATTGGTCACATGGTTTGGCGGCCATCTTTAATTTACCTGAAAACCTTCAAACATCTTCTTCTCCAGAACACCTGATCTGATCAAGGGGAAACTTCACACCCCTATTGCACATGAGTAGGGAATACAAGTTTGTTAATTTCTAATTGATAGGTCACATGGTTTGGCAGCCATGTTGAATTTAAGAAAAATATTAAATAATGTTTTCTCTGGAACTGCTTAACCTATCGAAGCGAAAATTTGCGTCTGTCATCCTCCATGATATCTACATACATGGTAAAAATTATGAGGTCACAAGTCACATGGTTTGGCCGCCATCTTAGATTGAAGGATAAATATTAATTCATGTTTACTCTGGAACCACTACTTCTATAAATGCGAAACTTCATATTTATAATTTAGGCTACATGTGAAACAAAAGTTTAAAATTTCAACCTGATCGGTCGTGTGGTTTGGCAGCCAGAATTATTTAATTATTTGAATCTGGAAGCCAGTAATAACGAAATTGAATGCTTTGTGCTGCCCGGTTCGTAACTTGTCTGTTCCGCTCCCTCTCGAAGCAGGCCTGTGTTTGTATCACTATTAAATAATGTTTTCTCTGGCAACGCTTATCCTTTCAATGCGAAAATTGCGACTATGATTTAAGTCTCACGTTGAGTCAAAGGCGGACGCGGACTGGGTACCCGGTCATCACTGCCAGCAGTTATAAAGTGGCAGTTCTAGTTATGCTTTGATTTTTTGCTGATTTTCATTTCTACCAACACATTGACTGATTAAAGTGATCATCCGTAGAATCTGGTGCAAAGGGACGGAATTCATGATTTACCACTCCCACAGGACTGGTCTTGACAGGATGTTTTTTTTTTTCAACATTGTTGCGTGGCACCAGGGCCCTGAATTATTTGTGGACAAGAGATCCTGCATAAAAGTCGATGACAGTGGTGATGATCTCTTGCCATTCGGAAAATTTCCATCCCTTCACATTTTCAGTGCGAGACATTCATTGCTAAGACCTCCCCAATACAAACATCCCTCATCTCATCTTAAATATCAATGAATGAAATGCCCAATGAAATTAACTCGTAAAGTTTGCCAAGAAATAATGTTGTACCCTATAGAGATACATTTGAATTTCATGTGAAGGGACAGAAACTGTGATGTCTCAAAATGCTCTGATTCCTTTGAATATATGTAAATTGAACATTTTTCTATTCTAACTTATGAACTAACTTTTAAGTATGACTGTTATTGTTGCACAGGTGATTCTTTAGTCAAATCTAGATGTGTTTTGATAAATAAAAATCAGATTTAGATTGGCAACCCTGGCTCACTGTTTCAAGTCCAGTCAAGTCTCAAGGAAGTGAACATCGCAAAGACTCATCTATATCAACGATTTTGGAAAATCCCAGGAAAGTCAGTTCGTCCATCCAGTGAACAGATTGGACGACTTGAAACGTGATGATTGTGTTATTGTGAGGTACGACAACCATTGGTGGATCGGTTCGGTCACGGACTTTTCTCATGAGGATGAAGACTTTTTGGTGACTTTCATGACACCACATGCGCCACGTATGACCTTCCAATGGCCCGAAAAGGTCGACTTGTGCTGGCAAACCATCGACTCACTGATTGGTTTGCTCTCACCAGAGGACTGCCCCACTCCCTACTCCGCCCGTTACTACGGCTTGCGTGAAAAGTTGCTGGCAGAAATAGAGCATAAATTCAGAAATGGCAGATGTTAAATTGGTAACCCTACTTCGAGTGATTCAAATTCTCACCATCAGGTGAATGCTATTGATTAAAAGTAATTATATTTGTGTAAATATTGAAATTCTGTGTTATTCCACCTCCACTGTGACCTTACCGTTAGTATTATGTATAGTCTACTTAACGTTAATGCTTGTTAACAGTGAAAAAATTTCGGACTCCTCTCGGTCCAAGATGTTTCAGTTTGAGAGTCAGATGAAGTTTGAGTTTGTTGTTAGTAGTTAGTAAAGAGTTAGATTTAGATTAGTTGTGATTTGCAGTGAGGGATGAAAAATTCAATGAAAGTTTGGAAAGTTTATTAATAAAATGTGTTCTTTTGACTATAGTAGGCAGTTTGTTACTGTTATTTGGATAAGAAAGCATAAAAAGAGTCGCAGGTTGGTGAAAATGTCCTATAACACACTGGAGAACAATATTCCGTCCCTTCACATTCCGTCCCTTCACACGATGCTCAGTCAAACTAGTGCACATTTAGGGTGCGAGGAGAATTAGCGGATCGTTGTAGAATCTATATGATGAAGGTTATTGAGAAACCTGTTTAATATATTAACATGGATGCTCCATCATCAATCAGTTCGATAATATTGCTTATGATCATCTTTTTTTTGAATTAGGCATTTTTATCAATTCCGTCCCTTCACATTAATAAATTCCTTATTACAACTCGAGGGGGAGCACTTGGTAGAGTGCAAAACCTCCGCCGCCAATACTGCTAAGTCACTCAAGTGAACCTGATATCCTATTCATTCAATTTGACGTCAACAGTGCTCACAGAGTTATAGTTTGCAACTTTTAACTTGTACATACTCAATTCATTCGTCATAACAAGATTCCTTGAGACAGAAATTGATTCTACGTGGGTATATCCACCTGAAGTTCCAAAATCAGCCACAATTATAATTTTGCCATGTTTTTTTTGTTGGAAATCACTTATAACATGTAGAAATGCAAAAAAATAAAAAAATAAAAATCGAAATTTTGTTGAAAAAAATTTGCAATTTTTTTTTTCTCTAACAATTTTTTTTTGGGGGGGGGGGTGGAAATCACTTAAAACATGTAGAAATGCAAAAAAAAGAAATCTAAATTTTGTTGAAAAAAAAGTTGCAAAATTTTTTTTTATCTAAATTTTTTTTGGGGGGGGGGTTGGAAATTATCCCAAATTGGTTGGGCGACGACCTTGATTCATCTTAGTTGGGTTCAGCTGCGCTGGTCCATCCTACGGTGACCGGAGCTCCGGGAAAAAAGGGGACGCCCAGCTGCGCGCTCGCGGCCAGGCAGCCCAGCTACCACTGATCTGCAGCCGGTCTGTCCTCCGCGCTGGAGATCCAAATAAAGACCATTGGGGTCCACTTCTGTCTGTGCGTGTGTGTGTCTGTGTGTGGGCCCCGTCTTTAAGTAGTAAAACTGTTAAGTGCTTGTGCTGTATATATTTGCATTGCCTTGCTTTATTCGGTATAAGTCTGCTCTTCTGTGTTCCCTCGTTCCCCATTATTCTATAAATAAACCCCGATTGTTAAATGTTTCAGTAAGTTCACGTACCTTCTTTCATTGACTGAGCGTGTCGCATGCTGGGGAAAATTGGCAGGGCCACTGCCGTGGCCGTTGCAACGGGACAATCGGGACCGACAGTTCTTGGTGATTAAACTGCTCGGAATTGCACACGGAACGAGCGTGCTAAGCGGCTCGTTTCCGTACAAGTTCCGTCGAGGGTGTGAAGACTCAGAAGATCGCCACGTGGTCTCGAGGTATTTTGAAGATTTGGCAAATAACACTGTACCACGTGGTGGAAATATTGACCCTTCATGGTCCAAAACAAGGACCCGTCGACTCCGGACTTATCCGGGGCGACGATCTGAATTCCGGGCGATCAGTCAAGCCGACTTACGGCTCCATGCAGCAGACGGACCGCGGCCGACGTCCTGGCCCCGAAACAGTTTTCACCCCTTTCTGTCTGTCTGTTTATGTGCAGGATATCTCAAAAAGTTGTGGATGGATCTGGATGAAATTTGGTGGGTAGGTTCGGTGTGTGACAAGGACAAACTGATTAGATTTTGGTGAAGATCTGGACCCGGATTCGACGACTAGAATTTTATTCAATTCAAATAATACTACTAATAACAAGTCTGGAGACGGCGATGGTTCACGAGCAATGTACACGGTTCGCCTTTTATATTTTTTGACCTTCGAGGGGACGCCACGGGCAAACTGGCGGGAATCGGGAAAAACGTAAATGATGAAAGTTGTAGTACTCGAAGAGCACTACTTGCATACCAACTTCCATTCGAAACAGTTGAAAACCCTAGGAGCTCGATGCCCAATTTATTGATTTTTTTTGATATTTTCTAAGTTTGTGACCTTGTGACCTTGGGATGAAAATAAAAAAATGAAAAAAAAATGAAAAAGGAGGCGAGGCAGGGATCCATAAGTCACCTTCCTGAGGTGCTCATCCTGCACCTGTGTTACGTTTTAACATGGGGAACAGCCATTCCACGTAACTGTTGCACTGGACCCAAAAATATAACTTGCACACAGGAAAAAGATTTCTAAACCAATGAAATCATCAATACTTGAATTACCAGAATTCCTATAACATTCCTGTTATAGGACGGATCACTGTGGAAAAAATTTGTTTTTCTTTTTCCAGTGACGGATCTGGAAAATTTTTGCGCGCCAAAACTGGCCAGTGACAGGGCGACGAGGGAGTCTGCGCAGAAGGCCGTCCAGTGTGGAGAAGCGGGGAGGGCGGAGACACCCCCCCCCCCCCACTTCTGCGGGGGAACGAGATGAAAGCGCAACAAATTTTTTTCCAGTGACGGATCACTGTGGTCTCATCGCCAGTGATCACTGTGTTGAAGAAGTTGGGATTGCTGTTCACAGTCTCCAGCATGTCCTGTGCGATCTCCAAACGGAATTGCTTCTGCTCGATCGTTAGCAGCTTTGGCACGAACTTCGCTGAGATTCTCCTTCAGCCCAAATCCTCAGTCACAATGGAATGAACGGATCCAATGCTGACGCCCAGTTCTGATGTCTGCAAATTCTCTGATTGTGATTCGACGATCCTGCATCAGCAGGGTCCTCACTTGGTCAATGACGATCTCATTTCGGGATGTTGAGGGCCGACCAGAACGTGCTTCACTTTCCACTGATGTGCGACCATCATTGAAGCGGTTGTACCACTCTTTTATCGGTGTGGTGCCCATTGCTTCGTTCCCGAAAGCCTGTTGAATCTTGCGGATCGTTTTCACTTGGGAATCGCCAAGCTGTACACAAAATTTGATGCAGTAGCGTTGTTCAAGTTTTTCCGTCATTTTGTCAAAAACGAAAATCCGACGGCGCTCACTTACACTTCCTCACTCATCGGCGGTCTGTCAGCAACTGACAGCTTCTGCAGGCTGGAAAATATTCATGCACACGAATTAGGATCGCCTACATACGTGCACCAAACCACGCCTCCCGAGCTTCATTTGTTTACGCACGAAAATTAAGGTTGGATACTTTTTGAACACACCTCGTATAAAGCAAAGGGGCAGACTATGCCCAAAAATAGACAAAAGCAGAGAGCGCTTTGTGAGGAATCTGAGGGGGCATTGAAATCAAAACGAGATAAAGATCGTGAAGGACAACGGCGCTGTCGACAGCGACTAGCTGCAGCGGCTTCCACGGCTGCAGCCACTGCTGAACAGGCGAGAGCCGCCGAAGTCACTGCTCAGTCAACTCTTCCTCAGGTACAGGACAGCCCAGTTGTTTATGCATCGAGCTGTCAGCTGAATCGAGTAACAAATCGGGTTAAAACGTTACTTCCTAAGAGTCCGAGAAAGAAAAAGGCAGTAATCCGAAAGTTGGCGGATGATTTCAAAGTCTCCATGAAATGGCCCAATAAGAAGAGCCGGATGAGTCGAATACCAAATGCCACTGTGACAAAAGTTGAGGCGTTTTATATTTGGGGTGATGTCAGCAGAATGTCTCCGGGAAAGAGAGACGTTGTCACGGTTCGCATAAATGGGATAAAAGAGAAACGCCAGAAACGACATTCGAGTATGAGCATAAAGGAAGCATTCATTTGTTTCAAAGACGAAAATCCTGATATAAAGCTAGGACTCAGCAAGTTTGCAGAGTTACGACCTGAGCATGTGTTGCTTAGTTCACAAATGCCAAGGAACGTTTGCGTATGCATGTACCATGAAAATTTCATTCTGGCAGTCGAAACTCGACACAGCTATTGCCCTCCCATTCCATTGTACAAGACAGAATTCCCTGCGTCATGCCTGGTGGATCCTGTCGATGAATAGTGTTGGTTCAGCGAATGCAGTCACGAATCGTGTGGTTTCCAAGGAACATACAAGCTGCCCGAGGACGATGAGTAGAGGCAAACATCAGTCAAATGGAAAAAGTGGACAGAAACAGATGGGCGTTTGACCAAGAATGAAATAACTGGTACGCCACTCGATCTGTACAATGATGTATGTGCCATGGCCCCCAATTTTTTCCAACACTGCTTCATCAATCGCAAGCAAGCCAAGAGTTACGAGGCTGACATTTAACGATGCGAACAAAGCAGATTCTGTGAGTGCCGTTCTACAGATGGACTATGCAGAAAACTTTACGTGCTTGGCACAAGACGAATTGCAATCGGCGCACTGGAATCAAGCCCAGGTTACTTTGTTCACTTCAGTCCTATGGTTTCGAGGGAATGTGGGGTCGCGAGTAATTGTTAGCGATTGTCGTAACCATGATAAGACATCCGCCATCATCTGCCTCGACAAAATCCTAAATAAAAAGGCTCTGAAAGAGATTGAAGAGATAAAGGCATGGATTGATGGTCCTTCGAGTCAGTTTAAGAATAGTTTCTTGTCAGTGCTATTCTGGAAACTGGCTGCAAAACACTTGCAAGGTAAAAATCAGGTGGAATTATAGTGCAACGAGCCACGGAAAAGGTCCCGTGGACTGGATAGGGGCTGCTCTGAAAAGGAAAGCAAGCAAAAAAGTCATCACCGGGAAAGCTATAATTGGAGGATCAACTGACTTTTATCAAGCAGTGAAAGGTGAAACAGTGGTAGAAATCTCATTGATGAACACTGAAGTGATGGAGAAAAGAGAGACGGATTGGGACCACAAGCCATTTTCGACCAAGCAAAGCCCATTCCAGGTATTGGTGCACTGCATTGGATATACATCGATGGTAATAATACAAATACCAAAATGTTCGCACTGCAGAAGGACGAACCGACCGCCACGAACAGCGCCGAAGCGCCCCCATAACCGCTGAAAGTTAGCATCACTCTGGGATCAGTTTCAAAACCAGTACGAATGGAGAAACACTCCTACTACTGCGTCTCCAATGATGATCCACCCACATATTTCATCGGAAGAGTGGTAAATGCATGTCATTGCAAGTCTGTAGCCGGTGAACATTATCAAATCAAGTTTCTGAAACAAACTTTTCAAGGGACTTTCACCTGGCCACGAATCGATGATCAAGAATGCGTTTCTCCACGCTGGATATTTGCCGGGCCTGTGCAGAAGGAAGGACACAACCCATTCACGGTGAAGAACTTTGACCATATTCAATCTGAGTTTTCATGTTTTCGGCGCGAACAGTCCCTGAAACAGTGAAATAGCTTATACCTTTGAACCAAGCATTGACATGTTGACCAAAAATGCTCAAGCTTTGTAGCTGGATTACTGTACTATACTCAAACGGACGACTACAGCTGTTTAGTATGTCCACCATGATTCAATTTCAGTGTGTATACCGGAAGGTTGACAAAATATATACAAATTTTAAGTTTTGCGTCGTAATATGCAGCACATTACTGATTTACCTACGTTCCGTGTTTCTAGTTTCTTCTTGATAACAGGCGGTTTTTGTGACCTGGCAGTACCCATTGCATTTAATTGTTGGAAAATAAATGATAATAAATAAATAAATGGATAAAGAAATTTTATAACCCAATACATTTTCCGAACGATAACATCCATGTATATATATATATATATATATATATATATATATATATATATATATATATATATATATATATATATATATATATATATATATATATATATATATATATATATATATATATATATATATATATATATATATATATATATAGATGTGTTAAACATTGAAATTAGAACCAATATCAACAAATTGTGGAGTAATAAGGAAAAAGGATGCACTGGTCAAACTGTCACGTCAGTCACGTCACATCTTCTAAAGCCCCCCTTCTGCTAAATCGTGAACACTACAATTACAATCTAGAGTCGTAAATAATGTTTGAACATAAAGGATAATCATATTAATCCCCAGGGTTCTCGCTTGCAGGGCCTCCTACGATTTTGAATTTCAAGTTAGGTACTCGAGGAATTGCCAATTGTAGCTGTCACGTCAGTCACGAGGTTCTATTGCCCACAACTCCATGAGACAAAAACACCGAGGGACTGTCAGTTTTCCTGCACTTTTGGATCATGTAAGAGTGCAATTTGATGATATGACTGATCCTCTACTAAAAACCAGTAGGAGTATCTGAGCCTTTTGTTGTAGAAATGTCACGTCAGTCACGAATGGAAGGACTGGGAAGAAGATCAAAACCCTGGTCGTCTTCTCATGGAGGTAAGGACCTGGCAATGATGAAACATCAACACATTGCTCACAGACCATGCCAACTCCAATCAGAACTCATCGCAATAGATCTTGTCATTTGCAGCTTTGTATAATAAGTGAGAAGCAATTATTGTCCTATGAATCAGGGAAGTGTGTCTGGATTTGTTTTGGAAAACGCTCATCAATATGTTCCACTCTTTGTTCTTAGTTGTCTCCCGAGATGGCGCCATATTGTAGCGATGCTATCGTGAAAAGCACAGTTATGACATTCGACTTGTATGCTGTCATCAATCTTAAGTTACGATCGTCTGCGGACATGTAGCACGACACCACCAAAGCACGACGGCCATCCACCTCTGACACACAAGTGTCGTCGGTAAGTTTGGAGAGGATAGTGGGAATTGTTTGATAATTTGTTTGTTTGATTATTTTCCTCTTTGTGAGTTTATCTAGAGTTGAATATCAGAAGTCATTTGAATATAAGGATCTCCAAACTAAAAAGCTTTTCAAGGAATACATTTTATCCTCCAAGCATTTTAACTTATGCTGGTTTTGCAGAATATTATTAAATGTTTATTCCTTATTATAAATTGAGTCACTCATGAATGTTGGTGTTATTGTATTAATGACTGTGTTGATTTAAGGACAATGTCACCAAATAATTGTTTCCTGTTACAATGATGAGTTGTATTTTGAAGATGTCTTCTCTCACCCCAAAGTGTGATGTACAGACTGGAGGCATTTTAACAAGGAAGTGTTCAATGTGGGAGAGCATCAGGTGTGCAAAAAAGATGCATATATGCAATGTACCATCGAAGGTGCACACCTACTGGCCACACCTGATGCTGGCAGACAGAGACAGCCGCATACCATGTACTGTCTTCTAAAAGAGCTGAGGAAGTGAAGAGTTATAAATAAGAAGTTTGAAAAGCTCACAAGTAGTTTATCCCATGAAAATACCTTCCCCATCCAAGGATTCCACCCATTTACACACAGAGTTTGAATCAGTTGAAAATTCACCAGACAGACTCAAGCATGTGAGTAGTTTCATCATGTTGACCTATTGTTGCTACGTACAAGCCCTCAGGCTTCAGGCCTTTGTGTGTAAGCCTGTGGGCCAGTGCAATTGTATTTATCCGAGCTGTACAACCATGATGTACTATACAAGGGCCAGTCAATAAGCAACCTTAAAATGTCGATATAAATTCGAGAATGTAATGTGTGTAGTTGTAGACGACATATGTTATGTCAATGGGTAAGAGTCACGTTTTGCCTATTTTAGATCTGGCAACATTGAGTGAATGAAGTCAGTCGAGCAGTTCCAAGATGGCGGCTCCCTTAGAAGCATGCACCAGGGAGGAGCAATGTTCTGTCATCCGTTACTTGGGAAGTGAGGATGTGAATCCAAGTGAAATCCATTGCAGAATGAAGATGGAATATGGTGACGCATGTTAAATCGCTACAGCAGGTGCACGACTGGGACAGGAAATTTAAAAGTGGAGTGTCCAGTGTGGCAGACGCTGCTTACTCAGGCCGGCCTCACACAGCCAACACACCAGAAATGGTTGCAGGAGTAGAGCACATGCTAAGGGAAAACCGTTGCATTGCGCTGGATGAAGTTGTCTCCAAATTGAACATTAGCCATGGTTCAACACACCATATCATTCACAACTTGCTGGGGTTCTGCAAAGTGTCTGCAAGGTGGGTGCTGAGAAAACTCACACCCAAACTGAAAACGGCGAGTGGATGCATGTGAAGAACTTCGGCAACGTTATGAAACAGAAGGCGACGCTTTCTTGCAGTGCGTTGTGACTGGGGATGAAAGCTGGGTCCACTACTTTCAGCCAGAAAAGAAGAGGGCAAGCAAAGAGTGGCGCTATTCAACTTCACCGAAGCGCCAAAAATTCCGTACACAGCCATCTGCTAGAAGAATGATGCTGATGCTCTTCTGGGATAGCAGAGGCCCACTTGAAGAGCATTACATGCCCAGAGAGACCACAGTCACCAGTGCATAATACTGCGACCTCCTTAAATATCATCTGAAACCAGCAATCAGATCAAAATGTCGTGGACGACTCACGACCGGTGTTTTGCTGCAGCATGACGATGCTCGGCCCCTTGCTGCCCGCGCCACAGATGCAAAAATCAAGGACATGCATTTTGAGTGTCTTCCTCATCCACCAAACTCGGCAGACCTCGACTCTTTGGGCCTTTCGTACATGCAAACTCGCCGTGGTACTCTGTGTTATCCAGTGTTTTTTGTGAGGTCTAAAATACTTCCGGTCACACACTAAGGAATGGGGTCAAGAATCATTTCAATTAATATTACCTTTCACATTGCTGAAAAGACTTGGGCACAATGGAGCAATTAAAAAACAAATCATTTTTTTTAATCCCCAAAAATCAAACTTTTTATTTTTTTTGGTAAGATTTTCAAATTATAAATTATTTATCATAAAAAACTCTCCCTGACCTCAGTGATGAACTTCTGAAAGTTTAAGGAAGATTCGTTCAGCGATATCCGAGTAAAATGGCGACAGACACACAAAGGTCAGGTTGTTGGTTGTCAGGTCAGGTTCGATCTGTGACCTGCTACAGGTACCATGTAAACCTGTACTAACCTGTTCCATGGTCGGGTTGTCGGCGACTAAACCGTCTCCCCCACCAGGTTTTCTGGTGAGGAGGGTGTTTGGATATGGACACCCAGCAGGATTAAAAACAAAACCTGTCAAAGGGCGGAGGAGCTCCTTGTGAGCCAACGGCCATCCATATCGAGTGCCCAACTGTGTCTGCGGACGTCCTCCTGCAGTTGGGTCACTTCTTATTAGGAGGTTGGTGGCAGGATTTGCACTCCGGCCACCGTAAAACCCTTCATTCCGCAAAACGCAAAAAAATCTGAAAACCCACTCCGTGGGAGTACCTCCTGTGCAGCTTCCCTTCGCAGGGCAGCTCACCGGATGACGGGATTGGGGCAAAGCCTTCGGGACCCCCAATCTTTGATAGGAGGGAAACCACGGGGTAACATCCCTGGGTCAGACTGCGGGAGAGTGTGTCGGAGTGGTGCTGAGGTGTCGTCCACCAGACGGCGGTCTCCTTGGGTTAACCTGAGGCGGTCCCTTCGGGTGGGTGCCTGGAATGTCCTATCCCTAAGAGAGGATGATCACCTGTCTCTGTTATCATCTGAGCTCAAGCGTTTGGACATCGGGATTGCAGCTCTCTCTGAGGTTCGGAGACCGGATTGCGGCGAGATAATGGTGGGTGGTTACACCTACTATTGGTCTGGTCGCTCTGATGGTTACCAAACCCAAGGAGTTGCTGTAGCTGTGTCCAATAAGCTGACCACAATGATAATTGAGGTAACACCGGTCAACGAGCGTACTATGAGATTAAGGATTCGTCACTCCTTAGGTGTCATTTCCCTGGTCTCTGTTTATGCTCCGACTGAGGCGAGTGATCTCACCGTGAAGGATGCATTCTACGCCACACTCGAGTCTGTGGTTGATCAGTGCCCCAGACGAGATACACTTCTAGTCTTGGGGGATTTCAATGCATCGACTGGAACTGATAGGGACGGTTATGAGGTGTGTGTTGGTCCCCATGGGTCAGGAACTATGAACCATAATAGCACTAAGTTCCTTGACTTTGCAAGAAGTCATGGACTTAGGGTGGCTGGTTCATGGTTTCAGCGCCCACAAGCTCATCGCTGGACTTGGTATTGCAACGCTGGCAGTGTGGCAAAGGAGATTGACCATGTCCTCATTGACGGTCGTTGGAGGATGATCCAGAACTGCAGGATCTACCGGAGTGCTCAGTTCCTCAATACTGACCACAGGCTTGTTGTAGCAACTCTAAAGCTGCACCTTAAATCCTGGAGAATGGTACCATCCCAGCCGAGGCTGGATGTTGCCAAGCTCAGGGATGAGAGAGTCGCTGAGGAGTTTGCGAACAGGCTGAGTGGACACTTGGGGGGTCTGGGTGCTTTGGGGGGTCCTGAAGAGTTGTGGAGCGCCTTCAAGACCACCGTCCTTGATGTTGCCGGTGGATGCCTTGGAGCTCACCGCAGGGCAAAGAAGAATTTTGTCTCTCAAGGGACACTGGATACCATTGACCAGAGTCGCAGGGCCAGGCTGAATGGCAGAGCTGAGCTGTTCAGGGAGCTGAGGCGTAAAACTGTACGTGCACTGAGGGTGGACAAGGAGGCCTATGTGCGAGGAATCTGTGAGGGGGTAGAGCATCACCTGTGGATAGGTGATTCTCGTCCCGCTTACAGGGGAATTCGCGCATTACGTTCATCCAAGCCCATCCCTCGGAGCACTGCAGTTCGAGCAGAGAGTGGTAGGCTCTTGACTGAGGAGTCTGAAGTGAAGGCCCGCTGGGCCGGTTACTTTGAGCGGTTGTACCAGGCTGATCCCCCAACTGTCGAGTTGGACGTCAAGGGTGTTACAATCCCTGTTGCTGACCCTCAAATCAACTGTGGTCCACCTACGCTTGTGGAAACACGGGCTGCGGTGAACCAGTTGAAACGGGGCAAAGCTCCAGGGATCTGTGGCATCCATGCCGAACTTCTCAAGGCTGGTGGAAATGCTGCACTCGTGTCGTTGCATGCAGTTTTGTGCTCTGCCTGGAACACAGGCATCATCCCAACTGACTGGAAGAGGGGCCTTGTTGTTCCTCTCTGGAAAGGGAAGGGTGATCGCCAAGACTGCAACAACTACCGAGGGGTGACGCTGCTCTCAGTGCCGGGCAAGGTCTTTGCTCGGATAATTCTCGATAGGGTTCGCCACCATCTGCTTGAGCACCAGCGTCCAGAGCAGTCAGGCTTTACACCAAAGAGGTCAACGATTGACCGTATCCTTCCACTTCGTGTCCTCACCGAACGCAGACGAGAGTTTCGGCAGGGGCTGCTTGCAGCCTATGTTGATCTCTGTAAAGCGTTCGATTCAGTGAATCGGGATGTCCTCTGGAGGATTCTTGGTCTTCGTGGGGTGCCACCAAAACTGATCGATCTGATGTCTGAACTCTACTCTGGTACTGAGAGTGCTGTGAAGTGTGGTGGTACCATCTCTGACTTATTTCCAGTTGTTACTGGAGTTCGTCAGGGATGTGTACTTGCCCCCACACTTTTCAGCACTTGTATGGACTGGATTCTAGGGAGGATGTCGGAGAGATCAAGTTGCGGTGCGTCATTTGGGAATGTCAAGATCTCGGACCTTGACTTTGCAGATGATGCAGTCATCTTTGCGGAGACTTTAGACATCCTCTTGGGGGCCCTCGAGGTGCTGAATGAGGAGTCGGAGCCGTTGGGATTACGGGTTTCTTGGGTCAAAACTAAGATCCAGGCTTTCGGTGACATCTTGGATGCTGCTGTCCTGTCTGTGTCTGTTTGTGGTGAGGATGTTGAGGTCGTGGAGAGATTCACTTACCTTGGCAGTGATATTCATGTCTCTGCTGGCTGCGAGTCAGAGGTCAATAGACGTCTGGGTCGGGCCTGGGGAGTCATGGATTCACTGGATCATGGGGTGTGGCGCTGCCGGTACCTGTGCGGGAGGACGAAAGTCCGAGTCTTCAGGTCCTTGGTACTTCCAGTCTTGCTCTATGGGTGCGAGACTTGGACTCTGACCAAGGATCTGAGACGGAGACTTGATTCCTTTGGTACCAGGTCTCTTCGGAGAATCCTTGGCTATCGCTGGTCGGATTTTGTGTCCAACGAGCAGTTGCTGAGAGAGACTCGGATGAGATTTGTTACCTGCATAGTCCGTGAGCGTCAGTTGCGGCTGTATGGACATGTGGCTCGTTTTCCTGACTCTGATCCTGCTCACCAGATTCTCTCAGCGAGGGATTCTCATGAGTGGAGGAGGCCAGTGGGTCGACCACGTGCCTCATGGTTGCAACAGGTTGACCATCATCTCAAGGAGATGGGGATGGGCCTGGCATCTGCCTGGGGGATGGCCAGACGGAGGCCCCTGGAGTACCGGCGGAAAGTGGGCGCAGCGACGTGCTGTTCTGGCATATGCTCCCATACCTGACCTGACCTGACACACAAACGGCTCTCTTGTCGTAAAGATAAGCAGTTCGCTTGTTTTTGCTTCATGAACGTAACCTGGGTTATTATATATTTTCATGAGCGATTGATGAAGCGGGCTGTTGCCTATGAACTGTCCAAATAAAGGGATGTGTCAGAAGAACATGCGTCAATGCCAGCAAGAAGGGAATCGACACTTCATGAATGGCTATTTCTGGTTGGCCTCTTGCTCTCTTGGTTATGGTGGGAAATTTTGACTTTGGTCTCACCTGCTCTTTCTTGAAGGACACCATAGGATCTTTAACATATACCAACTGATCGTCACACAAGGGTACAAAGCTTGCCATCCATCTGGTGCACTCATTGATGCAACACCCGGTCTGCAAAGAACCAATATGACAGTTTATTGTTAGACTGAGAGTCGTCAGACTAATAAAATGGTTATCATCAAAACTGCCCTTTGTCACTTTGTTCTCCCAGCCACGAGTTTCACACCATTTGGGGGTGGGGGAGATACGTAGTTGTTTTTTGGTTTTTTGATACAGTAAAAGCTCGTGGAAGAGCAAGAACACTGAATGCATCAGGATACAACAGAACTAGAAGGGCACACGGAAGAGCGCATACCTCTGTCCTGTAATGCCTGATCCACGAGAACACATCTGACCAAATACATTTTTGAGATATCGTGCGATGTATCATTTTTGAGCCCCACCTGTCAATGGTGAAGAATCACTTTAAAAATTCGAGTAGTCGGATCCGGATCTTCACCAAAATGGAATCAATTAGACTTCAAATTAATTTTTATTACCATTTCAACCTTATTTGTAATAGTAGTAAATAATAAATAATACACGAATAAAAACCTGCATCGTATCATTGAATGAATGCATGTTATCAAAATGTTCTAGTCTCGTCAATTGTAAAATAGAGAAAGTTTACAGATGATATTGTTACTCAAATAACCTTTCTGAACCCATGAAACACCCTCTTGAAATGAGTCAAATTCACCAATACACCTTGTACAATGACACAGGCAAACAAACACACACACACACACACACACACACACACACACACACACACACACACACACACACACACACACACACACACACACACACACACACACACACACACAATCTCACCCAAGTGTTGAGAAATGGGGTACTTTACAATTAAAATCAATATTATATTTTTTATAAACATAAAGATATTTTAAATTAAGATAAGCTCCCTCGATATAAAACACATTACACACACGATATTTTTTTTTAAAACTGTGGGTGAGTAATCTGTTGTCAGTGTGTATTTAATCTAAATAAACACTCTCTGCATATCGGCAGTTTGTTCCCCCGAGCAACCACATTCCTGCGGTCTCCACAGGACTGTCCGAGTCAAACCCCGCCCACCGAGTCAAACCCCGCCCACCGAGTCAAACCCCGCCCACCGAGTCAAACCCCGCCCACCGAGTCAAACCCCGCCCACCGAGTCAAACCCCGCCCACCGACCCCAACCCCGCCCACCGAGCCAAACCCCCCCCCCCGAGTCAAACCCCGCCCACCGAGTCAACCCCCGCCCACCGAGTCAAACCCCGCCCACCGAGTCAAACCCCGCCCACCGAGTCAAACCCCGCCCACCGAGTCAAACCCCGCCCACCGAGTCAAACCCCGCCCACCGAGTCAAACCCCGCCCACCGAGTCAAACCCCGCCCACCGAGTCAAACCCCGCCCACCGAGTCAAACCCCGCCCACCGAGTCAAACCCCGCCCACCGAGTCAAACCCCGCCCACCGAGTCAAACCCCGCCCACCGAGTCAAACCCCGCCCACCGAGTCAAACCCCGCCCACACACCCGTTATGGAAAATTCCATTCGAGACGGTTATTTCTGAGAGAAAAAAATTCTTGTAATACTGAATACACTTTTCTCAACATTGTGTTCTGTCCGTGGTTTGTCCCTGAAAGTCGGACAAAGGGAAACTTTTGGTTCTGTGGAGGATCTGGTCACGTACATGCGATGATGAAAAGAAAACGATAAATAGTGAACACGGGTCTTCACTTCAACACCACACGATGGGGAAACGGTCCAAAGAGAGAAAAACAACGACTTACTGAGGAGGGAAATGTAAAATAACCAAATAAAACGAAGGAAAAGGAGGAGGTGAATATAAAATGGCGGTTATGGTGTCATGGCACCGTCACACAAAGAGGATCTTAGATACAGGAGACCATTTGACCCATCGTGTCTGCGCTGTATCAAAACCACATTAATTAAATCGATCAGTTAATCGGTTTAATCTGGCTTAACTGGGAAGGAAGAACATGAGGACAGAGACATCGGTTTCGGACAAGTCTGACCGTAACGAGCCCTCTCAGCGTCCACGATCTTCATGGCGAGGTCCTCCAGGTGCTCTGCCGGGTCGTCGTCTCCGGCGGTACGAGATCTGCATCCCTGTTCCATCGTCCACGTCTCTCTTGCAACTTCGTTCACCCGATCTCACCACACAGATCAACCGGCAACAGTCAACTTCCTCCAATATTACGGGCTCGCTCGGTCCGTCTCACGCACTCATTCGCACGGGCCCCGCCCTCCGCGTTTTGATATCAAGCCGCGACGGACAATCTCCTCCCGCCTCTTTTCACCCTCCCCCCTCCCGCCTCTTTTCACCCTCCCCCTCCCGCCTCTTTTCACCCTCCCCCTCCCGCCTCTTTTCACCCTCCCCCTCCCGCCTTTCTTCCCCCTCCCCCTCCCGCCTTTCTTCCCCCTCCCCTCCCGCCTTTCTTCCCCCTCCCCCTCCCGCCTTTCTTCCCCACCCCTCCCACCTTTCTCCCCCCTCCCGCCTCTCTCCCTCTCCCCCTTTCTTTCCAAACAACCTTTCTCCCCCCTCCCGCCTCTCTTCCCCCCTACCCCCTTCCGCCTTTCTTTCCTCCCACCTTTCTCCCCCCTCCCGCCTTTCTTCCCCCTCCCGCCTTTCTCCCCCTCCCGCCTCTCTTCCCCTCCCCTCCCGCCTCTCTTCCCCTCCCCTCCCGCCTCTCTTCCCCTTCCCCCTCCCCCTCTCTTCCGCCCTCCCCCTCTCTTCCCCCTCCCGCCTCTCTTCCCCTCCCCCTTCCCCTCCCCCTCTCTTCCCCTCCCCCTTCTCTTCCCCTTCCCCTCCCCCTCTCTTCCCCCCTCTCTTCCCCCCTCCCCTCTCTTCCCCCTCCCGCCTCTCTTCCCCTCCCCCTTCCCCCTTCTCTTCCCCTCCCTCTCTCTTCCCCTCCTCCCGCCTCTCCTCCCCTCCCTCCCGCCTCTCTTCCCCTCCTCCCGCCTCTCCTCCCCTCCCCTCCCGCCTCTCTTCCCCTCCCCCTCTCTTCCCCTCCCCCTCTCTTCCCCTCTCCCCTCTCTTCCCCTCTCCCCTCTCTTCCCCTCCCGCCTCTCTTCCCCTCCCGCCTCTCTTCCCCTCCCGCCTCTCTTCCCCTCCCCCTCTCTTCCCTCTCCCCCTCTCTTCCCCTCTCCCCTCTCTTCCCCTCCCGCCTCTCTTCCCCTCCCCCCTCCCGCCTCTCTTCCCCTCCCCCTCCCGCCTCTCTTCCCCTCCCGCCTCTCTTCCCCTCCCCCTCCCGCCTCTCTTCCCCTCTCCCCTCCCGCCTCTCTTCCCCTCTCCCCTCCGCCTCTCTTCCCCTCTCCCCTCCCGCCTCTCTTCCCCTCTCCCCTCCCGCCTCTCTTCCCCTCTCCCCTCCCGCCTCTCTTCCCCTCTCCCCTCCCGCCTCTCTTCCCCTCTCCCCTCCCGCCTCTCTTCCCCTCTCCCCTCCCGCCTCTCTTCCCCTCTCCCCTCCCGCCTCTCTTCCCCTCTCCCCTCCCGCCTCTCTTCCCCTCCCCCTCCCGCCTCTCTTCCCCTCCCCCTCCCGCCTCTCTTCCCCTCTCCCCTCCCTCCTCTCTTCCCCTCCCGCCTCTCTTCCCCTCTCCCCTCCCGCCTCTCTTCCCCTCTCCCCTCCCGCCTCTCTTCCCCTCTCCCCTCCCGCCTCTCTTCCCCTCTCCCCTCCCGCCTCTCTTCCCCTCTCCCCTCCCGCCTCTCTTCCCCTCTCCCCTCCCGCCTCTCTTCCCCTCTCCCCTCCCGCCTCTCTTCCCCTCTCCCCTCCCGCCTCTCTTCCCCTCCCCCTCCCGCCTCTCTTCCCCTCTCCCCTCCCTCCTCTCTTCCCCTCCCGCCTCTCTTCCCCTCTCCCCTCCCGCCTCTCTTCCCCTCTCCCCTCCCGCCTCTCTTCCCCTCTCCCCTCCCGCCTCTCTTCCCCTCCCCTCCCGCCTCTCTTCCCCTCTCCCCTACCGCCTCTCTTCCCCTCTCACCTCTCTTCCCCTCTCCCCTCCCGCCTCTCTTCCCCTTCCCTCTCCCGCCTCTCTTCCCCTCCTCCCTCCCCCTCCCGCCTCTCTTCCCCTCTCCCCTCCCGCCTCTCTTCCCCTCTCCCTCCCCTCCCGCCTCTCTTCCCCTCCCGTCTCTCTTCCCCTCCCCCTCCCGCCTCTCTTCCCCTCTCCCCTCCCGCCTCTCTTCCCCTCTCCCCTCCCGCCTCTCTTCCCCTCTCCCCTCCCGCCTCTCTTCCCCTCCCGCCTCTCTTCCCCTCTCCCCTCCCGCCTCTCTTCCCCTCTCCCCTCCCGCCTCTCTTCCCCCTCTCCCCTCCCGCCTCTCTTCCCCTCTCCCCTCCCGCCTCTCTTCCCCTCCCCCTCCCCCCTCTCTTCCCCTCTCCCCTCCCCCCTCTCTTCCCCCCTCACCTCTCTTCCCCTCTCCCCTCCCGCCTCTCTTCCCCTCTCCCCTCCCGCCTCTCTTCCCCTCTCCCCTCCCGCCTCTCTTCCCCTCTCCCCTCCCGCCTCTCTTCCCCTCTCCCCTCCCGCCTCTCTTCCCCTCCCCTCCCGCCTCTCTTCCCCTCTCCCTCCCGCCTCTCTTCCCCTCTCACCTCTCTTCCCCTCTCCCCTCCCGCCTCTCTTCCCCTCTCCCCTCCCGCCTCTCTTCCCCTCTCACCTCTCTTCCCCTCTCCCCTCCCGCCTCTCTTCCCCTTCCCTCTCCCGCCTCTCTTCCCCTCCTCCCCTCCCCTCCCGCCTCTCTTCCCCTCTCCCCTCCCGCCTCTCTTCCCCTCTCCCCTCCCCTCCCGCCTCTCTTCCCCTCTCCCTTCCCGCCTCTCTTTCCCTCTCCCCTCCCGCCTCTCTTCCCCTCACTCCCCCGCCTCTTTTCCCCTCACCCCTCCCGCCTCTTTTCCCCTCACCCCTCCCGCCTCTTTTCCCCTCACCCCTCCCGCCTCTCTTCCCCTCCCCCTCCCGCCTCTCTTCCCCTCTCTCTCCCGCCTCTCTTCCCCTCCTCCCCTCCCCTCCCACCTCTCTTCCCCTGTCCCCCTCCCGCCTCTCTTCCCCTCTCCCCTCCCGCCTCTCTTCCCCTCCTCCCTCCCCTCCCGCCTTTCTTCCCCTGTCCCCCTCCCGCCTCTCTTCCCCTCTCCCCTCCCGCCTCTCTTCCCCTCTCCCCTCCCGCCTCTTTTCCCCTCACCCCTCCCGCCTCTTTTCCCCTCACCCCTCCCGCCTCTTTTCCCCTCACCCCTCCCGCCTCTCTTCCCCTCACCCCTCCCGCCTCTCTTCCCCTCACCCCTCCCGCCTCTCTTCCCCTCCCCCTCCCGCCTCTCTTCCCCTCCCCCTCCCGCCTCTCTTCCCCTCCTACCTCCCACCTCTCTTCCCCTCCCCCTCCCGCTTCTCTTCCCCTCCCCCTCCCCCTCTCTTCCCCTCCCCCCTCCCGCCTCTCTTCCCCTCCCTCCTCCCACCTAATAATCTTAAACTGAGGAAATCATCTTGAACTGAGAAAATAATCTTGAACTGAGAAAATAATCTTAAACTGAGAAAATAATCTTAAACTAAGGAAATAATCTAAAACTGAGAAAATAATCTTTAACTGAGAAAATAATCTTTAACTGAGAAAATAATCTTCAACTGAGAAAATAATCTTTAACTGAGGAAATAATCTCTTACTGAGGAAGTCATCTTCAACTGAGGAAATAATCTTTAACTGAGAAAATAATCTTGAACTGAGAAAATAATCTTGAACTGAGAAAATAATCTTTAACTGAGAAAATAATCTTTAACTGAGAAAATAATCTTTAACTGAGAAAATAATCTTTAACTGAGAAAATAATCTTTAACTGAGAAAATAATCTTTAACTGAGAAAATAATCTTAAACTGAGAAAATAATCTTAAACTGAGGAAATCATCTTTAACTGAGAAAATAATCTTTAACTGAGAAAATAATCTTTTACTGAGAAAATAATCTTTAACTGAGAAAATAATCTTCAACTGAGAAAATAATCTCTAACTGAGAAAATAATCTCGAACTGAGGAAATAATCTTTAACTGAGGAAATAATCTTTAACTGAGGAAATAATCTTTAACTGAGGAAATAATCTTTAACTGAGGAAATAATCTCTAACTGAGAAAATAATCTCGAACTGAGGAAATAATCTTTAACTGAGGAAATAATCTTTAACTGAGGAAATAATCTTTAACTGAGGAAATAATCTTTAACTGAGGAAATAATCTTTAACTGAGAAAATAATCTCTAACTGAGGAAATCATCTTTCACTGAGGAAATAATCTTTAACTGAGAAAATCATCTTTAACTGAGGAAATAATCTTTAACTGAGAAAATAATCTCGAACTGAGGAAATCATCTTTAACTGAGGAAATAATCTTTAACTGAGGAAATAATCTTAAACTGAGAAAATAATCTTTAACTGAGAAAATAATCTTAAACTGAGAAAATAATCTTTAACTGAGAAAATAATCTTAAACTGAGAAAATAATCTTAAACTGAGAAAATAATCTTTAACTGAGAAAATAATCTTTAACTGAGAAAATAATCTTTCACTGAGAAAATCATCTTGAACTGAGGAAATCATCTTCCACTGAGAAAATCATCTTTAACTGAGAAAATAATCTTTAACTGTGAAAATCATCTCTAACTGAGGAAATCATCTTTAACTGAGAAAATAATCATAAACTGAAGAAATCATCTCTAACTGAGGAAATCATCTTTAACTGAGAAAATAATCATAAACTGAAGAAATCATCTTTAACTGAGAAAATCATCTTTAACTGAGGAAATCATCTTTAACTGAGAAAATCATCTTTAACTGAGGAAATCATCTTTAACTGAGAAAATCATCTTTAACTGAGAAAATCATCTTTAACTGAAGAAATCATCTTAAACTGAGAAAATCATCTTTAACTGAGAAAATAATCTTTAACTGAGGAAATCATCTTCAACTGAGAAAATAATCTTTAACTGAGAAAATAATCTTTCACTGAGAAAATCATCTTTAACTAAGAAAATATTCTTGAACTGAGGAAATCATCTTCCACTGAGAAAATCATCTTTAACTGAGAAAATAATCTTTAACTGTGAAAATCATCTCTAACTGAGGAAATCATCTTTAACTGAGAAAATCATCTTTAACTGAGAAAATAATCTTTAACTGAGAAAATAATCTTTAACTGAGAAAATAATCTTTAACTGAGAAAATAATCTTTAACTGAGGAAATCATCTTTAACTGAGAAAATCATCTTTAACTGAGAAAATCATCTTTAACTGAGAAAATAATCTTCAACTGAGGAAATCATCTTTAACTGAGAAAATAATCTTTAACTCAGAAAATTATCTTCAACTGAGGAAATCATCTTTATCTGAGAAAATAACTAACACCACCATCCATATACGACAACACATGGAACCCATACATCAATATCCACACTCACCATTCACACCCCACCATCCACACACCCATCACCATACAAGTACAACAACCCAACGGACATTGAAGCTGATACACTAAGAAGAATCACAGAACCGTCTGAAAGCGTCCTTCAATGAAATTATAAATAATAAATGAAATAAAAGGACTGCCAGATGGTGAAGCATAATTCATCACTCCAGAGAACGTGTTTCCACTACTCCAGAATCCAATGGCGGTGAGCTTTACACCACTCTAGCCGGCGCTTGGCATTGCACATGGTGATCTTGGGCTTGTGTGCGGCTGCTCAGCCATGGAAACCCATTTCATGAAGCTCTCGACGAACAGTGTTTGTGCTGACGTTGCTTCCAGTCACTTTGTAACGCGGTAGTGAGTGTTGCAACAGCCGACAGACAATTTTTCCGTGCTACGCGCTTCAGCATTCGGCGTTCCCGTTCTGTGAGCTTGTGTGGCCTTCCACTTTGTGGCTGAGCTGTTGTTGCTCCAAGACATTTCCACTTGACAAGAACAGCACTTACAATTGACCGGGGCAGCTCTTGCAGGGCAGAAATTTTACGAACTGACTTGTTGGAAAGGTGGCATCCCATGACGGTGCCACGTTGAAAGTCACTGACCTCTTCAGTTCAGCCCATTCCACTGCCAATGTTTGTCGATGGAGATTGCTTCTTCTTCTATTTTGAATTTAATGGCACTTACAGAGCCGGCAGGCTCGATACACGTCAGGCACCTGAACGTGATCGGAATTGTTTATTATCCCATTGAGTGGAAGGAAATTGAAGTGGATTTCTCACACTCCTTCAGGAATTTTAGTACCAGCTTACAGAGTTGAGGGTGCTTCTGGTTCATCAGCTTCAACGCTCCCAGTAGATCCAACACCTTGATTCCCATTACTCCTACATCCTGCACAAGATGCCGCCTGGGTCTCTCATAAAGAGGGAAATTTTGGAATAAATGATTCAGATCTTCGAGTTTCCTGCACGTCTCACAAAACCCCGTAGGGTGGCCCCCACTTTTATTCAGGTATGAATTTAGGTGGCAGTGCCCAAGTCTTAATCGACCAAGAGCTACCTGGTCTCTCCGGGAAAGCATGGGAAGTTTAACTAGAGGTACCACATCCGGATGCACCAGGTGACAGAATCTTCCCTTCGTGCTGGAGTCCCACTGAAATTGCCATTTATTCTCAATCTGGCCCTTGGCCAGACCAATCATTTCTGATGGTCCCAGGGGGATTTGGGTGACATTTTCCAGTTTAAGGGCATGCAAAGCCGCTCGATCACAGGCCTCATTTCCACCAATGCCGACATGAGCAGGGATCCAACACAGATCGACCACCAGACCCCTCCACTTCACAATATTAACCAAATTCTAAATTTCAAGCACCAAGTCATTCCAACAACCACCCTGTAAGGATTCCAACGCCTACAATGCGGAAAGTGAATCAGAGAGGATAACCACACTGAGAGGACTCAACTCAATTATCCATTCAAGAGCAAGAACGATGGCAAATAGTTTAGTCGAGAAGACCGAGAGATGATTTGTTAGCCGAAATTCCCTGACCACCCTGAAATCAGGGATGCATATTGCAGTAGCTGTCCTTCCAAGAGAAGGTTCTTTGGAGCCATCTGTATATACATGCAATGATTGAGTCCAATTTGAATTGATAAACTCAAGAGCCTGATTGCATGTGACCGCAGGATTCACCGGTTTTCTTCGAGAAAAAAGAAATTTTATGATGGGGGTTGACCGGAAGGGAATCGAACCCCATTTCCTTAGCAGTCGTTTTACATGCAAAACCAAAAGGCGGGAAAGTGGAGTCCCCGTAAAACTTTAGATATTCCGAGCAGTTTGCAAATAAGGCTTTACCCGGACGGTTATCCCCAGAGGTGGTGGCTCGAGCCCAATATTTCATTTTCAAAAATTCCCAAAGGAGAGACAAGGGCATCTCACCCACTTCCACCAGAAACAGGAGTGCTGGTAAAAACACCTAAACAGATACGGATGGCTTTAGACTGGACAATCTCCAGTTTTTGTTGATTGCTCATGGACATATCCTCAAGAACCAGGCCACCATAATCCAGATGAGACCGAATAATAGCTTTATATAACAGGAGAAGACTATCACGATCTGCTCCCCACTCAGTACCAGAGAACCAACGTAATAAATTGATGCCTTCAGCACATTTACCAGTCAGCATCTTAACATGGGGAGTCCAGGTTAATCCCTTATCAAAGCTGACTCATAAGAATGACACTTCAGAAGATGGTTTGAGGGAAGTACCATTAACTACCATCACTATGTCCTCAATCCTTTTCTTGTGGGAAGATATGATGAACTTGGACTTGTAGCCCGATAGCTTAAAACCTCAGTCTGAGGCCCATTGCTCCACAAAATGGATATCATTCTGGAGTTTTTCTCTGAAAGGGCTAAACTCTAACAACCGATTCACATGGCAATGTCATCAGCGAACATAAATATCTTGCTGTGGAGCTTGGAATGGGAAGCTACATTATCAATCGTAATATTAAAGAGAGTTGGGCTAAGGCTGCGACCTTGGGGGATGCTCCTATCTGTATGAAAAATGGAGGAGAGGTTCTGACCTCCCCTCACCTGAAAGAATCTATGAGATAAAAAGTCCCTCATCTACTCAAACATTCTTCCATGAATCCTGAGGTTGATAATTTTATAAAGGAGGCCATCTTTTCAAACTGAATCACATACCTTATGTATATCAAGGAACACTCCCAGAATAGACTCCTGATTATTTAGGGATTTCCTAGCCTCATTTGCCAGAGCTGTAATGTGGTCCATAACAGACCCTCCCTTTCTGAACCAGCTCTGGAATTGATACAAGAAGTTATTTTCCAGGAAGAAAACCAAGCAATTGTTCACCATCTTCACCATTAATTTGCAGACAACTGAAATATGAGAAATTGGATGATATGAAGATGGGGCTGCACTATCTTTCCCATCTTTAAAGATAGGGATTACAATTGAGTGTCTCCAATCACAAGGAAGTTTCCCTGAAGCCGAAACCTTATTGAAGAGTCTAAGGATCACACCCAACACTCCATCATCCAAGTGCTTGAACATGAGAAACGATAACCGTTCTGGGCCCGGGGCACTATTCCTCGACTTCTGGATTGCCTCTTTAAGCTCCCAAAGAGTGGAATCGAGATTAAGTGAAGAATTTAAAGGCTGCACGGTGTTGCTGGTCACCAGGAATTGATTTGCAAATTTGGGAAGTACGAGCTTCCAACTCATCATACTTTATGGTATCGGCCCCACTTCCAGAAAAGAATTGGCCCAGGGCCTCTGCCTTGCCAATATTTGAACAAAAGGTTTTGTTCTGGAAAGTAATAGCCGGAATAGACTTCCATCCAGATTTAATACCCTGCATACTTTTTACTCTTTTCCACATGGTTTTAAGTGGGGTGTCCGGATTAATCGAAGAACAGAATAATTTCCAAGAGGCAGTCTTTGCTTGTATAATAGTCCTTTGAGGATATGCTATTTTCCTTTTTTTCCCCATGACATCCTCCAATCTAAGGGTTCTCCTTATTCTTTTAAGAGCTGCCCTTCTTTCCTGGATTGCTTGTTTGGAATCCTCATTCCACCAAGGGACTTTTATTTTCTTACCCACTGAGCTTCTGCAAGTTGGGACTGTATCCTCAGCGATGTTATTCATCATTAGGACAATATTCCTATTGAGGCTGTCAATATCGCTCTCGACAATCCCTTCCTTCACTTCATTGGAACATCGACATGAGAATAGACTCCAGTCCGCCTTGGAAAAGTTCCAAGAAGCCAGTCCTTGTGGGCCCTCAGGATCTCTTTCTAATTAAAAATTTGTGATCACTGAAAAGTGATCACTTCCAATGTTGTCATCATGGACCTTCCAATCACATCTTTCTGCTTCAAATGATCAAATGAGAGTAAGATCCAGAGGGGACATCTTCCCTGTAGATGGATTAATACATGTCCCGTTCCATCATTTAATACCATCATATCAAATTTATCAATCAAACCGTCGATACATCCACCATTTCTATCTATGATTTTGGAGCCTCAAATAATGTTGTGACTGTTGAAATCCACAAATACAATAACCATCCCATCTCCCTTCTAAAAGCCTCCTGGAGCCTCTTGTGCACCAATGGTTGGCAGGGATTGTAGAAATTTATAATCGACACAATTCCCCTTGAGCCATGGATCTTGATAAGGTTATGTTCCAATTCTGCAATGCCTTCCATTACCGAGAAAGGAATACCAAGTTTGCCAAGAATCCCACAGCCACCCCCATTCCCACTTGCTCTATCCCGACATATAAGGGTATACCCCAGAATATAGAATCGATTATGTTTCTTGAGACATGTTTCTTGTAAACATATGATATCCAGTTTAGTTATCAAATCGGAGATAAAAAAATTTAAATTCAGATCCATGGGCCACCAGACTTTTAGCGTTCCATTGAATTATTAATATGAATCCATTGAGTCTGGAGACTGTTTGGCATCAGAACTGGTCGGTCTGTCTGTCTGTCTCTCTGTGTTATCACCTGTCTTCCTAAATATCTTGTTGATATCCTTGGAGGAAATGCCCTCCCAACCCAGGTGTTAACAGGCTGCAGAAGATATTATGTTTACCTCCTCCGATCTCCTTTTCACAAGAGCTGTACAATTAACCACCTCAGTAATGAAACCAATAAACCCCATTCTGGAAATGTTCGAAACCACCATGCCACTTGAGTCTTCAAGTTTGGCATTCTGATCTGTGGATTTGGTCTGACAACCAACTGGACTTGTCTGTATTTTGATCGGGGTTGAAGTTTTAGTGATCAAGTTGACTTCCTTCATTGGCAACACTATTTTGGGGACCTTGAGGACAGCCTCTGCATAAGATAACTTCCCAGTAGTTTTGACTTGTTGTATCATGGCCGCTCTTTGGAATTCCAAACAACCTCTGTCACCTGTCACCACCACAATTGGCACAACACATTTTAACACTCCTTCAGATATCATACTCATGTTCTCCATTACACTTGCGACTGTGTTGTTTACCCCTACAGGATGGTGTAGTATGACCGAACTTTTGGCATTTGTAACATCTTAAGGGGAGAGGGGTGTACTCCCAAAGAGGAAAAGTTTTGTAGCCCAGAAAAACCTAAGGAAAATCCAACGAGGAAAATGTGAGCCATTTTGAAAAATGGCATTTAGCTGGGAATCGGGCACGTCCATCACATGATTCCAGACTGTTCAGACATCAGGCGAACTGAAAACTACAGTGGCTTTTCGCCTCCAAATTTTGTAGTCAAATCCAATCTGGTTCATGGACTATGAGGCCATCCGCAGCATAGAGCGAAACTAATATTTGTTTGTTTTTGTTTTTTTACCACTTCGGTGTTTCTTTAGTTTGTCTGCTTCCATTTTGAGATGCTTTCTCGTTATACCCACATTTAAAAAACAATGAATAGTCTGAAGTGGTCCGGAAGCTTGTCTCCCGATGGAGGATCGTCGTAATTGGGGTGCATAAGGTGAAAAGTTGACTTTCAATTTGATGAAATGGAAAACGAGAGCAGCACTCGGGAGAGGTCCTAAATCCACCATGCTGTTCAGTTTATGTTTTGGATCCTACTGGATGGCCAGATCTGAACCAAAATCGAATCACCTTGTCCGTCACCTCCCAAATTCATCCACCGAGTTTTGTCATAAACCGTCCACAACTTTTTCAGATATCCTGTTATATATCGGTTTTGGCCTCATCTCTTTATCGTGAAGAATCACTCGTTTCCGGATCCAGATCTTCACCAAAATCGAATCAATTTGTCCTGGTGACACCCAAGTGTTGTCCGACTCCATACACAACGTTTGGAGATATCCTGCTCACAGACAAACATACAGGGGTGAAAACATAACCTCCGTCCAGGCGTCCACCTTTGGTGTCGGAGGTAATGGATACTTTCTCGAGGTCTCTGTGCAGCGATGTATGAACATTGTAACAAAACACGGACACACTGCACAAAATGGTTTATATGTGAGAGCATTATTTGTTTTACTGGCCGTACATCACAAAAAACAGATTTAATGTCTCCAAATAAATGTGGAAGTAGCACAACCACCAACACACGAGAGATTCAGTTACTTCACATGACCACAATACAGGGGGAAAGGGCTGGCTGTGCGACTCAGACTTGCTCTTTGATGGGAATGCTACAATGCTCCTCTCACGTGTTTCTTGACCAATCTCATATCTCTTTCAGCACATCAGGACTGCGGCTCCAATCCTGAATCCAACTGTCGTCTTTTCTGTTTGACGGACTTAAAATAGCACGGTCACTCTCTCAAGATAGCATTGCCAGCTCAAGCCAATCTCAAGGTCCAACCTGGCTCCAAGTGTGTCGTTTTGATCTTATTAACCAGTAACATCCATATACTCACGACTTTTCCCCTCACCAACCTTGTGAACAATCATCACTGGCCCACTTCCTTCACCTGTCTTGTGACCATTACATTGGAAGGAAGCCCAGCAGGTGCTGTACAGGTGCCCCCACTCCTCACACCATGGGGCTTCAAAGGTCTTGTTCTCAAAACCATCGCACTTTTGAGTCATAAATGGATGATTACCCTCAAGGTAATGCTAATGCAGTAACCTTGAAACACTGAAGGTAAGCTGAAGCTAAGTGTCCCTTCCATTCAATGAACAAGTGGGTTACAGATTACACAATGGGATGAGATGCAAGTTCTTCAGGGAACCTTTTATTGACGTCTTCCCTTATTAACGCAGACTGGCAAGCATTCACATTCCTTTTCCTATCACCTGATTGGGTTAACCTGGAGAGCCCCAACACACGTAGCAATTTATATCAATTTCTATGTGCTTCCATTCTACATGCAGAATCATAAATCAGATCACACTCCATGTTCGATGCCACTTCACATCTAGTGAAAGCCCTTCACATGAAGCATGCAAACCACCTCGTCAATTGGTTTTCCGCAGTGCAAAGCTGCTGACACCCGCACAAGCTACCCCAATAAGTGACTGTGGACGCTCCGTTCTGTTGGTGTTTCAGGGGAGTATCACTGCGACATGGTATAGTGCTTAAACATGGTGGCCAAATGGAAATACAAGAGCTGCATGGTCTCCTTAACGTTGGGAAACACCTTTCATTTCTTCAGACTTGGCTGAATCCGAGGCTCAAAGAGCACCCACTGAATATTGTGAGACTGAACCCTTCAACTCTTGGTTTCCTCCACCCATAGGCCACAGGTTTTTGGGCAAAGTTGAAAGGGGCTCGAGATATAGGACCATCTTGGCTGGACCTCAGTCGTTCCATCTTCCACCAGTGATTTAATACTCTTCTTTCCTCCACTCGCAAAGATGGACAGAAGTTATGTTTTCACCCCTGTTTGTCTGTCTGTGAGCAGGATGTCTCAAAAAAGGTATGGATGGATTCAGATGACACTTGGTGGACAGGTAGGGGTGTGAGAAGCTCAAATTGATTCGATTTTGTTTTAGGTCCGAATCCGGATCAGTGCAACCTCCCGATTCGTATCTACCTATCAGTAGCCACAAAACATAAAATGTTCAGCCTGGTGGAAGTGTGTTCGACTGAATGTCGTTCTGGTTTCCCTTTGCCTCATCCACCACTCATGGCCACCTGCATTGTCCTTCTTCCTCTGTGTACCTTCTCTATCTGTGGGTGTGAGATTTTCCTCCTTCTTTCTTCACCACTCTTCCACTTCATTCTGCATATTATAATCTGTCTGGTTTAACATTACATTTACTGTTGTGTGATTGCATCGTTAAAACTCATTACAGCTCCTCCTGCATCAAATTTCCTTGTTGTTATTGAGCAGTTTATAACAGTCATCTCACATCATCCAAAAAAGCCATTGCTTGAATGCGACGACACAAAATGGTAACTCAAAACTCGAAGAGATCGTTTGGCCTTTTGGTCAGCCATACCCGTGCCGGAGATGTAACTATCATTTTATAGTTAATCACTGATTTTACTTTTCTTCAATGGCCAACAAATTCCATTCTGAGCTATTGTTAACCTCACATATCCGTAATATCTCAAAGAGTAAAGGAAAATCGATATGGGGCACAGGACCGAATGGTCTCCTTTTCTTCAGTCCACGACTACATGCGGAGAAGAGCCAGCTTTTCGTCTAAATCTGAAATACGACGTGCTTTGATAGAACACCCTCTGCCGATAACTCACAATGATGGTGCTTATGAGTTGTCCAATTCGAACGGGAATCTATTTAATTATTATAGATGTAACTATCGCCTCAAGTTCAAGATTCAATCGAAATATGTTGTCCATGTGTTATAAAACAGAGAAATTTCACATCCACGAGTAATCACACAACAACCAAATACCGCACGTCATTAAAAATGGTGACATCAGGGATCAGATGAGGCTGCAGATGTACACATTGTATCAAGTCCTTCTTGTTCTTGCATCGTCAATGGACATACCGTATGGATTAAATTTGGCACGAAGGATTGTCTAAAATGACAGCTGTTAGTGGATGTGGAATACAAAGGGAGATGGCTGGTGGATTAAAATGAAAAGAAAAGAGCAATCAGAGATTGCAGACCCTCGCCAAGACTCTTGTGTGGTGTTTGCGTACTGGTGTGTTACACGATTAACTAGGAGGGCACTCGGAAGCGCGCATACCTCAGTCACGTAATGCCTGATCCACAAGAACATATCGGGCCCAATACATTTTTCAAATATCGTGCTATGTATAGTTTCTGGCCCTGTCTCTCAATGGGGAAGAATCACTGTAAAAATTCTAGTAACCAGATCCGGATCTTCACCAAATTCTAATCAGTTCATCCTTGTAACACACTCAACTTGCCCACCAAATTTCATCCAGATCCGTGCACAACTTTTTGAGATATCCTGGAGAGATAGAGATAGAGATAGAGATAGAGATAGAGATAGAGATAGAGATAGAGATAGAGATAGAGATAGAGATAGAGATAGAGATAGAGATAGAGATAGAGATAGAGATAGAGATAGAGATAGAGATAGAGATAGAGATAGAGATAGAGATAGAGATAGAGATAGAGATAGATATAGATATAGATATAGATATAGATATAGATATAGATATAGATATAGATATATATATATATATATATATATATATATATATATATATATATATATATATATATATATATATATATATATATATATATATATGAAAACAACCTCCTTCACCTTCTGTGGCAGAAGTTACAAGCAAAAAGCAAAGATGGAGTCATCAGATCCTGAATAGGATTCATATTTCAGCTGCTACTCCTCGACCCTCAAACCCATCCAGGCACAGCCAAGTGAACCTCATTCAAAAAAAAATATATATATATATATATATATATATATATATATATATATATATATATATATATATATATATATATATATATATATAGAACCCAGATTAAAAATTAAATGATTCTGGCTGCGAGACCATGTGTCCGATCAGGTTGAAATTTAAAACCTACATTACCCATCATTACTAGATCATAACTGTAAAGTTTCATGTCGATTGATTAAGCAGTTCAAGAGAAAGAGTATTTTAAAGATTTTCGCTCAATCAAATATGGCTGCCAGACCATATGACATCAATTATTCATGAATACCCTGGTATTCCCAAGGCTTGGGGAACATTTGTGTGAAGGTTCCTCTCGATCTGTCAAGTCATCTGGAGAAGAAGATTTTTTTATCGGTTTTCGCGTAAATCCAATACGGCGGCCAAATCATGTGGCCGATGATGTCATGTGCGTGAACCTTTTGTTCCTCATGAATAGGCGGTCATATGTTCAAGTTTCACCTCAATCTGTTCAACCATTTCAGAGAAGCAGATTTTTGAAGGTTTATTACTATTATTTTTGTTAAACACTATGGATACCGAATCACGTGACCAATGTCATCAATTTTATTTTCTGTGGAACATTTTATCCCGAAATGACCTTCACAAATTTTCATACTGATCAGATGTAGCATTCTACATATGCAATGTCGTCATAACGAAGACACCTATGACGTCATAAAAAAATCACTTATTCCCCATGATGAGTACTTGCCATGTGCCAAGTTTCAATTTTTTCCTTGGTGTGTTTTCAGAGATAGAGGTCCAAATTTTTTCCAACATGGCTGCCACATCCCGTCACCTATGATGTCATAGTTATCAATATAACATTCTACACGAGTCGTCACTCCTATGGTGAAAATTTCGTCTCAATCCGACTGGCGGTTGCGGACAAAAACACAAAAGTACTGTGTGGACAGACAGATAAACAAAAGGACCCAAATGCAATACCCTCTCCTTCGGCGAGGGTAACAATGATGGAGTGAGGGTGATGGGTCTTGCATCATCTTGCCATTTCTCAGTCCTGTATAATTGCACGTTTGTTTTCAAAGGACTAATTGAGGTGAGGATTATCCAAATTACTTGACGGACAAACTTCCTGAATTTTTCAAGTTTCAATTTACATTTAAGGAGGCTCAAGGAACAGTTGAGAAAGGAGAGAAACACCAACGGCAGAGTTGAAAGCCAATATCAAGGGAGACTTGAACAAACTATGGGTGTGGGGAGGAATGGGGTGGGGGGGGGCAGAAGAGGATGCATAGGGTGGACAAGATGAATACAGAGGGAATCTCTTAAGTGGGAAAACTGGAAACTTGGAAGGAGGATGGATTGGGGTGGGGGAAGAGGATTAACGTGGGTAGAAAGGATCATGGTTTTGGATTGGGGATGATATGAGATTGTGGTGAACAGCTGTCTTTAAGACATGGAAGGAAGAGTGAGATTGAAGAGAATGTGAAAGTTGGTTCCACAGGTGGAAAAAAGAAAAGAAAAAAAAAGAGGAACAAATGAGTGGAGGTGAGCAGTGATTCTGGATTTAGGTAATGTAACTAAAAGGGTTGATGGTGAACTTTGCAGAAATCTGGGGAATTGGGGGAGGGGGGGGTGGCAACAAAGCACGGAAAGATCACAGGGTACAAGACCAGAAAGGAAGCGGAAGACAGAGAGACTACCGGCCTGTCTGCGATGGCGAAGTGATGTCCATAGGTTCAACTTCATCGTGGGAGACTCCATGATCTGGAAGGTCTTGGTTTTCCACAACTTTTTGAGACATTATGCTATATATCGTTTTTGGCCCGATCTCTCAATGGTGAAGAATCACCCAAAAAATTCCAGTCGTCGGATCCTGATCTTCACCAAAATCTAATCAGTTCGTCCTCGTCACATACCGAACCCGTCCACAAAATTTCATCCGGATCTGTCTACAACTTTTTGAGATATCCTGTACACAGACAGACAGAAAGGGGTGAAAACATAACCTCCTCACCTTCGGTGATGGAGGTAACAATGAGGTCCCTTACAAGGAACTTCAACACAAGAGGTTGCCATTGGGCCGACCAAAGTCCGAGTCATGACCACACATATGGTAACGACGCAGGATATCATACGTACCATATGACAAGCAACGTATGGCTGGTTGTCCATACGTTATCCTTTTTAAATGCTTTGCATCATGCAAGGAAGCAGCATGTGTACACTTTTAAAGTCTCTGGTTTAACTCGGCCGGAGTTCAAACAGTCAACCTCCCAGACTTAGAGCGGCTCACTCGAACTAAATAAAATAAATAAAATAATCCATTAATCTGTTACTAACACTGCTGCAACCTTAATATCAAATACCTGTACACAACACCACACATAAAATCACCACAACAAATATGAAAAACTAAAAACAGCGTTCTACCATAAGGAGCTCCTCCTTTGAAACCTCAAGATAACAGAAATCGAACTCTTCATCGACAACTTGCAAATTAACAAAATTACCCATGTTATGTTACACCTATCCTTAACTAAGGAAATACACAGAAGCAATACTTAACCAAAATGTGTCAGGATGTTCTCAATTCTGAAACCAGGGCAGCAATCTCAGTATGCGTGTGCATTAAGCAGTTTTGTTGAACTCGTGACAGTGCAGTGAACAGCAGGAGGAAGTTGAAACTCTAACTTCCAATGAAGCAAGGCATGGTCGACTTCATGGGACGGTGAGCAGTAAAGTAGTTGTAACAAATTTATAACAAAACAGTGTATGGTTAACTTTACAAACAAACTATAACTATTTTACCACAAAGGCAATTGTAAAGTAGATGTCAAATCAGTTGTAAAAAAAGAGACAAAAATTCAAAGTGCAGGTGATACTTAGAACCTGTACTTTCTTGAGCATCTCTTTGCAAGCGTACCATTTGCATTGATGATATCGGTCTCTTGGAAGGGGGGGGGGGGGCGTTGCAGGTATCATCTCCACATTTCTGCAGATCAGCATGATGAATACCTTGATAGAAGGTCATCACCAGCTTTATATAAATGGTGTGTTCCAACAAAATGGATGCTCAAAGTAGCTGAGTTTGGCTCCACTGAGGCGAAAGTACCGAAAGGTCATAATTTCCAAGAGAGAACCTATCTCAGCACAACTTGATGTGGACCGCTCCCAGCAAAGACTTCATCAATGTCTCTCTCATCGGTCCGTTTCCTCTGTGTGTCAACGTCCTCTTCCTCAGTCTGGTTCACGCACTCCTCTTGCATCGGCAAATCTGCTCAGCCAAGCAGCCGTGCCATCTTAAACGATGTCGACCGATTCTGACCCTTCGTGAGTTCCAAATAATCAACCTCCTTATATTTCGCTCTCCTTTACCGAACGAACAATACAAATGCCGAACAATTCCATGACAAAACAATAATAATCATGCATGCACTAAATCCGATGCCACATATCAATTCCAGCAACCATGCCACTTGAAAGAAAGCAGAACAACAAAATATATAAATTCTCCTTTTTGTGATAAAGTGGAAAAAAAAGTAATCAAATTCTTGGTCCCGCAAGAATATATTAAAAAACACATGCATCTCTTACAAGTGAATGGTTGAAGAACCACAGCAGTAAGTAAAGTCCAGGATCGGTTTCAGCTTCACGAAAAATCTCACCAAGCAAAGGTCAGTTACAGTTCCATTTGGTTTTCTTACATGTGCATAACCTCCTGCCTAAAACCTTCAAATTTTCTGTTACCAAAGGATAAGGCAAGAAATCAGAGAGAGAAAAAAATGAATGATGGCCTCTGCAGGTATTAACCTTCCAAAGAAGGAACCCATGGAGGTTTCCATTAAAAAAAGAAGATCAGGACTCAACTGCCTGGACCTCATGTGACAACAACGGGCTTAGGTTTGTGTCCAGCACTTCACTTGTTTGAAGATTTACAGATGAAGTTGGCGTAGAAGGAGGAGATGGTCCTTTTGTGGCGTTGACCTCCAGTGACGGACCCGGTTTGAGATGAGAAGGTTCAGCCTGGTCCATCAATACACCAGCTGAGATATCAGTTTGGTTGAGAGGCTCATATGGAGATTTTTGATCCAGGTTCACATATGTAGGGTGCAGACTGATGTAGTGTTCACCTTCCAGATGTGACAACAATGCACTTATCGATGTCACAATGTCAGGAAAGGAGGGCCGTGCCTCCGGATATGGCTGCCAGCAAGCCACCATCAATTGAAATCTATAAAAAAAAATAAAGTAAAGAATAAGGACAAACAAGCTTATATTGGAGAAAGGTCAGGTCAGGTCAGGTATGGGAGCATGCGCCAGAGCAGCGCGTCGCTGCATCCACTTTCCGCCAGAACTTCAGGGGGCCTCCATCTGGCTATCCCCCAGGCAGATGCCTGGCCCATCCCAATCTCCTTGAGATACCGATCAACCTGCTGCAACCACGAGGCACGTGGTGGGCCCATTGGACTCCTCCACTCATGAGACTCCCTCGCTGAGAGAATCTGGTGAGCAGGATCAGCGTCAGGAAAATGAGCCACATGTCCATACAGCTGCAACTGACGCTCACGGACCATGCAGGTAACAAATCTCATTTGAGTCTCTCTCAGCAACCGTTCGTTAAACACAAAGTCTGACCAGCGATAGCCACGGATTCTCCAAGGAGACCTGGTACCAAAGGAATTAAGTCTCCGTCTCAGATCCTTTGTCAGAGTCCAAGTCTCGCATCCATAGAGCAAGACTGGCAGCACCAAGGACCTGAAGACTCGGACCTTCGTCACCCCGCACAGGTACCAGCAGCGCCACACCCCATGATCCAGTGAATCCATGACTCCCCAGGCTCGACCCAGACGTCTGTTGACCTCCGACTCACAGCCAGCAGAGACATGAATATCACTGCCAAGGTAAGTGAATCACTCCATGACCTCAACATCCTCACCACAAACAGACACAGACAGGACAGTAGCATCCAAGATGTCATTGAAAGCCTGGATCTTAGTTTTAACCCAGGAAACCCATAACCCCAGTGGCTCCGACTACTCATCCAGCACCTCGAGGGCCCCCTAAAGGATATCTAAAGTCTCAGCAAAGATGACTGCATCATCTGCGAAATCAAGGTCACAGATCTTGACATTCTCAAACGATGCACCACACCTTGATCTCTCCAATATCCTCCCAAGAATCCAGTCCATGCAAGTGCTGAAAAGTGTGGGGGCCAGTACACACCCCTGACGAACTCCAGTTACAACTGGAAATAAGTCAGAGATGGTACCACCACATCTCACAGCAATCTCAGTACCAGAGTAGAATTCAGACATCAGATCGATCAGTTTTGGTGGCACCCCACAAAGGACAAGAATCCTCCAGAGGACATCCCGATTTACTGAATCGAACGCTTTACAGAGATCAACATAGGCTGCAAGCAGCCCCTGCCGAAACTCTCGTCTGCGTTCGGTGAGGACCCGAAGAGCAAGGATACGGTCAATCGTTGACCTCTTTGGTGTAAAGCCTGACTGCTCTGGACGCCGGTGCTCAAGCAGATGGTGGCGAACCCTTTCAAGAATTATCCGAGCAAAGACCTTGCCCGGCACTGAGAGCAGAGTCACCCCTCGGTAGTTGTTGCAGTCTTGGCAATCACCCTTCCCTTTCCAGAGAGACTCAACTGGGCCCCTCTTCCAATCAGTTGGCATGATGCCTGTGTTCCAGGCAGAGCACAGAACTGCATGCAACAACATGAGTGCAGCATTTCCACCAGCCTTGAGAGGTTCAGCATGGATGCCACAGATCCCTGGAGCTTTACCCCATTTCAACCGGTTCACCGCAGCCCGTGTTTCCACAAGCGAAGGTTGACCACAGTTGATTGGAGTGTCGGCAACAGGGATTGTAACATCCCTGACATCCAACTCGACAGCTGGTCGATCAGCCTGGTACAAACGCTCAAAGTAACCGGCCCAGCGGGTCTTCACTTCAGACTCCTCTGTCAAGAGCCTACCACCATCTGCTCTAACTGTAGTACACCGAGGGATGGGCTTGGATGAACGCAATGCGCGAATTCCCCTATAAGCAGGATGAGATTAACTGTACCACAGGTGATGCTCTACCCCCTCACAGATTCCTCGCACATAGGCCTCCTTGTCCACCCTCAGTGCATGTACAGTTTTATGCCTCAGCTCCCTGAACAGCTCAGCTCTGCCATTCAGCCTGGCCCTGTTACTCTGGTCAATGGTGTCCAGTGTCCCTTGAGAGACAAAATTCTTCTTTGCCCTGCGGTGAGTTCCAAGACATCCACCGGCAACATCAAGGACGGTGGTCTTGAAGACGCTCCACAACTCTTCAAGACCTCCTAAAGCACCCAGACCACCAAAGTCTCCACTCAGCTTGTTTGCAAACTCCTCAGCTACCCGCTCATCCTTGAGCTTGCCAACATCCAGCCGAGGCTGGGATGGTACCATTCTCCTGGATTTAAGGTGCAACTTCAGAGTTGTTACAACAAGCCGGTGGTCAGTATTGAGGAACTGAGCACTCCGGTGGACCCTGCAGTTCTGGATCATTCTCAGCGAACATCAACGAGGACATGGTCAATCTCCTTTGCCGCACCACCAGCGTTGGAATACCAAGTCCAGTGATGAGCTTGTGGGCACTGAAACCATGAACCGGCCACCCAAAGTCCATGACTTCTTGCAAAGTCAAGGAACTTAGTGCTGCTGTTCAGGTTCACAGTTCCAGACCGATGGGGACCAACACACGTCTCATAACCGTCCCTATCAGTTCCAGTGGATGCATTTAAATCCCCCAAGACTCGAAGTGTATCTCGTCTGGGGCACTGATCAACCACATACTCGAGCCTGGCGTAGAATGCATCCTTCACCTTGAGATCACTCGCCTCAGTCGGAGCGTAAACAGAGACCAGGGAAATGACACCTAAGGAGTGACGAATCCTTAGTCTCATAATACGCTCGTTGACCGGTGTTACTCCTTGGGCATGGTAATCATCAGAGCGATCAGACCAATAGTAGGTGTAACCACCCACCATTATCTCGCCGCAATCCGGTCTCCGAACCTCAGAGAGAGCTGCAATACCGATGTCCAAACGCTTGATCTCAGATAATAACAGAGACAGGTGATTATCCTCTTTTCGGGATAGGACATTCCAGGTACCCACCTGAAGGGATCGCCTCAGGTTAACCCAAGGAGACCGCCGTCTGGTGGACGACACCTCAGCGCCACTCCGACACACTCTCCCGCAGTCTGACCCAGGAATGTTACCCCGTGGTTTCCCTATCATAAAATATTGGGGTCTTGAAGGCTTTGCCCCAATCCCATCATCCGGTGAGCTGCCCTGCGAAGGGAAGCTGCACACGAGGTACTCCCACGGAGTGGGTTTTCAGATTTATTTGCGTTTTTGTGTTTTACGGAATGAAGGGTTTTACGGTGGCCGAAGTGCAAATCCTGCCACCAACCTCCTAATAAGAAGTAACCCAACTGCAGGACGTCCGCAGACACAGTTGGGCACTAGATATGGATGGCCGTTGGCTCACAAGGAGCTCCTCCGCCCTTTGACAGGTTTTGTTTTTAATCCTTCTGGGTGTCCATATCCAAACACCCTCCTCACCAGAAAACCTGGTGGGGGAGACGGTTTAGTCGCCGACAACCCGACCATGGAACAGGTTAGTACAGGTTTACATGGTACCTGTAGCAAGTCACAGATCTAATCTGGCCTGACCTGACATTCAGGAGAAAGGATTGTGGCCATGAAGGATAACAACACCATCTAAAGAGAAATCCATAAACTTGTGAATCCAAAAAACAATGGGAAACATTCATGGATCACAACACTAAAATGGTACCTTCAGATCTACCGTCTTCATGAAGAGCTTTGATTATACTTTAGCCGAACAGAGAATGAAAGCTTGAGTGACAGTCACACCAGCTTTCCCAAGAGAAGTTCAGAAATATGAGAATGATAACCTTTACAATGTACAAGTTACAAACTTAGCATCAGCAATTGCTGAGGACAAAGCAAACAAGATCAAGTTATTTGGTAAAAAAAAAAAAAAAGTTAACAACATGTCTCTTTTAACAAACACAAGGACAAATGGGAGGCTTGTGTCAATAAAATTTGTGACTGTCATTCCCATAAAAAAATGTCGGAATTCTCAATTTCTTTTCTTTGAATCAAATTAAATATTTTGGTTGTTGCGTTTGCAAAACGCAAATGTATTTTGAAATTTTGAGTGGTTGAAGGCAAAACTTCATTTTGTTGTTTGAAAAGTGAAGTTAATTAAAGTTACTGGATGTTCCAAATTGACTGAACTCAGCCCATTCAACCAGCTCTAGATATACATTTGTGCCATGGGTGCGGTAAAGACTCAATTCTCAGAGACATTGAAATCGTTTGTGCAGGCAAAAAACCATTTCAGGACATCTGCTGATCACGATGGAACTTGATTTCCTCCGAGATGCTCTACGAATGGTCCGCAAAGAGCACATCATGTAGTGATAAAAATGGACTGCAAAGGAGAACATTAACCTTTTAAACCCTCAGCTCCTTACTTTGGACAACCAGCAGGATGAAAAACAAAACCTGTCAAAGGGCGGAGGAGCTCCTTGTGAGCCAACGGCCATCCATATCTAGTGCCCAACTGTGTCTGCGGACGTCCTCCTGCAGTTGGGTTACTTCTTATTAGGAGGTTGGTGGCAGGATTTGCACTCCGGCCACCGTAAAACCCTTCATTCCGCAAAACGCAAAAACGCAAAAAAATCTGAAAACCCACTCCGTGGGAGTACCTCCTGTGCAGCTTCCCTTCGCAGGGCAGCTCACTGGATGACGGGATTGGGGCAAAGCCTTCGGGACCCCCAATCTTTGATAGGAGGGAAACCACGGGGTAACATCCCTGGGTCAGATTGCGGGAGAGTGTGTCGGAGTGGTGCTGAGGTGTCGTCCACCAGACGGCGGTCTCCTTGGGTTAACCTGAGGCGGTCCCTTCGGGTGGGTGCCTGGAATGTCCTATCCCGAAGAGAGGATGATCACCTGTCTCTGTTATCATCTGAGCTCAAGCGTTTGGACATCGGGATTGCAGCTCTCTCTGAGGTTCGGAGACCGGATTGCGGCGAGATCATGGTGGCTGGTTACCCCGACTATTAGTCTGGTCGCTCTGATGGTTACCATGCCCAAGGAGTTGCTGCAGCTGTGTCCAATAAGATGACTCCAATGATAATTGAGGTTACACCGGTCAACGAGCGTATTATGAGACAAAAGATTCGTCACTCCTTGGGTGTCGTTTCCCTGGTCTCTGAATATGCTCCGAGTGAGGTGAGTGATCTCACCGTGAAGGACGCATTCTACGCCACGCTCGAGTCTGTGGTTGATCAGTGCCCCAGGTGAGATACTGTTCCAGTCTTGGGGGATTTCAATGCATCAATTGGAACTGATAGGGATGGTTATGAGACATGTGTTGGTCCTCATGAATCTGGAACTGTGAACCAAAATAGCACTACGTTCCTTGACATTGAAGAAGACATGGATTTAGGGTGGCTGGTTCATGGTTTCAGCACCCAGAAGTTCATCACTGGACTTGGAATTCCAACGCTGGTGGTGTGGCAATGGAGATTGACCATGTGCTCGTTGATGTTTGCTGGAGGGTGGCCCAGAACTGCAGGGTCTACCAGAGTGCTCAGTTCCTCAATACTGACCACAGGCTTGTTGTAGCAACTCTGAAGTTTCAGCTTAAATCCGGGAGAATGGTACCATCCCAGCCTTGGCTGGATGTTGGCAAGCTCAAGGAAGAGAGGGAAGCTGAAGAGTTTGTGAACAGGCCGAGTGGAGATTTGGGGTGTCTGGGTACTTTGGAGGATCCTGAAGAGTTGTGGAGTGCCTTTAGCACCACCCTCCTTGATGTTGCCGGTGGATGTCTTGGAACTCACCAGAGGGTGAAGAAGAATCTTGTCTCTCAAGCGATACTGGACACCATTGAACAGAGTCGCAGGGCCAGGCTGAATGGCAGAACTGAGTGATTCAGGGACCGAAGGCGTAAAACTGTACGTACGTGCACCAAGGGTGGACAAGGAGGCGTATGTGCGATGAATCTGTGAGGGGGTAGAGCATCACCTGTGGTCAAGTTATTCTTGTCCTGCTTACAGGGGAATTCGTGCATTACATTCCTCCAAGCCAGTCCCTCGGTGTACTGCAGTGAGAGCAGAGGGTGGTGGGCTCTTGACAGAGAGGCTGAAGTGAAGGCCCGCTGGGCCGGTTACTTTGAGCGGCTGTACGAGGCTGATGCACCAACTGTCGAGTTGGAAATCAGGGGTGTTACTATCCCTGATGCTGACCTTCCAAAAAACTGTGGTCCACCTTCGTTTGTGGAAACAGACTGCAGTGAACCGGTTGAAATAGGGTATAGCTCCGGGGATCTGTGGTATCCATGCTGAACTTCTCAAGGCTGGTGGAAATGCTGCACTCGTGTCGTTGCATGCAGTTCTGTGCTCTGCCTGGAACACAGGCATCATCCCAACTGACTGGAAGACGGGCCTTGTTGTCCCTCTCTGGAAAGGGAAGGGTGATCACCAGGACTGCAACAACTACTGAGGGGTAACGCTGCTCTCAGCGCCGGGCAAGGTCTTTGCTCGGATAATTCTTGATAGGGTTCGCCACCATCTACTTGAGCACTGGTGCCCAGAGCAGTCAGGCTTGACACCAAATAGGTCAACGATTGACCGTGTCCTTGTTCTTCGGGTCGTGACCGAACACAGACTCGAGTTTCGGCAGGGGTTGCTTGCAGCCTATGTTGATCTCTGCAATGTGTTTGATTCAGTGAATCGGGATGCTCTCTGGAGGATTCTTGGTCTTTGTGGGGTGCCACCAAAACTGATCAATCTCATGTCTGAATTATACTCCGGTACTGAGAGTGCTGCGAGATGTGGTGGTACCATCTCTGACTTATTTCCAGTTGTTACTGGTGTTCTTTAGGGGTGTGTCCTGGCCCCCACACTTTTCAGCACTTGTATGTACTGGATTCTGGGAAGAATGTCGGAGAGATCAAGTTGTAGTGCATCGTTTGGGAATGTCAAGATCTCTGACCTTGATTTTGAAGATGATGCAGTCATCTTTGTGGAGACAGGATATCCTTTTGGGGGCCCTCGAGGTGCTGAATGAGGAGTCAGAGCCGCTGGGATTATGGGTTTCCTGGGTCAAAACTAAGATCCAGGCTTTCAATGACATCTTGGATGCTGCTGTCTTGTATGTACCTGTTTGTGGCGATGATGTTGAGGTCACGGAGAGATTCACTTCCCTTGGCAGTGATATTCATGTCTCTGCTGGCTGTCAGTCAGAGGTCAATAGACGTCTGGGTCGGGCCTGGGGAGTCATGGATTCACTGGATCATGGCGTGTGGCGCTGTCGGGACCTGAGCAGGCCGACGAAAGTCCGAGTCTTCAGGTCCTTTGTGTTCCCAATCTTGCTCTATGGATGTGAGACTTGGACTCTGACTAGGGATCTGAGACGGAGACTTAATTATTTTGGTACCAGGTCTCCTCGGATAATCCTTGGCTATTACTGGTCGGACTTTGTGTCTAACGAGCGGTTGATGAGACAAACTCAAATGATATTTGTTCCCTGCATGGTCCGTGAGCTTCAGCTGCAGCTGTATGGGCATGGGGCTCATTTTCCTGATGCTGATTCTGCTCACCAGATTTTCTCAGCGAGAGAGCCTCATGAGTGGAGGAGGCCAATGGGCTGACCACGTGCCTCGTGGTTGCAGCAGGTTGATCAACATATCAAGGAGATGGGGATGGGCCAGGCATCTGCCTGGGGGATGGCTAGACGGAGGCACTTGGAATACCGGCGGAAAGTGGACGCAGCGACGCGCTACTCCAGCGCATGCTCCCATACCCGACCTTACCTAACCTGACCTGACCCAGGTCCCTGGAGAAAAATCCGGCCACTCGGGTATATGGAAGTTAGAATAGCAGCCGGGAAACTGGCCACTCGGGTAGATGGAGGTTAAATAGCGGCCGGTAACCTGGCTGCTCAGGTATATGGAGGTTAGAATAGTGGCAGGTAAGCTGGCCGATCCGATGTGTGGAGGTTTGAATGTTGGCCAGTAAACTAGCCGCTCGGGTACATGGAGGTTTGAATAGCGGCTGATAACCTGGCCGCTTGGGTAAATGGAGGTTAGAATGGCAGCTGGTAAAACGGCCACTGGGGTTCAAAGGGTTAAGCACTTACCATCTGAATGGCATTCTGATATTAAAAAAGATATATTATTTTGGAAAGAAAAAAAAATTCTGCTGGTAATGAATAATGGTTTCCACACTTGCAATTGTAAATAATAATAATACACAGTTACACTGTAATATAATGGACATCGATTGATCGATTGCCTTGTGTTTGGTGTGATGCAGACTTACAATGTTGCTGGACAAAACTCAGGCTGCGGTAGACGCCGGCCACTCAGCAGGTAAAAAGTCATATCAAAGGGATCTATATCAGCATATGGTGGTACACCTCGTGTCAACAACTCCCAAAGCAATACGCCAAATGACCACTGCAGACAAAGCAAGGGGCACAAATACGGAAACTGGATGCAATGACAGCAAAACATGTTGACTATCTGCTTGTAAGACCTTAGCATCCAGGCAGTAATGTATTAAACAAGGCAACTACAATTGACCCTGTTTTAAATAGATAATGCATGAGAGTCATCTTTACTGATAAAAACAATGTACAATAATAATTACTCTTTCCCTCATTCTTACACCCCTTCTGTCTGCTTTCCTTCCGATAAAGCAGCTTTAACCTTTCTTGAGGGATTCTGACACCAAGCAGTTCCTTCGTTAATAGAAAACTTTCCAAACACCCCCACCCCCAATGAATGCATGGTTCTCATAAAAATAAGGGATGGAAGGATAGTTTGCATTATTCAAGGATTACAAGGAAATTATGCACAGGAGGAGACCATTCGGTCCATCATGCCTGCACCCAGTGCCGGATTAAGGCATGGGCTTTATGGGCTGCAGCCCAGGGGCCTCCGCCAGATGATGGCCTCCAGAGATGAAGTGAAATTAATTTACTGTGAAAAGTTACTTCATTTGTAAATGCAGAATGAAAGTATAAGTATGCTGAATTATCTCTTTAAAAAGGCCTCAATTAATATACTGGAATTTTGACTCATAATTTATTTTATATATATTTATAATATAATATAATATACTGGAGAGCATAGGAGAAGAAAACAAATCAATGATGGTAATGCTGAAGATGGTGCTTTGCGAGGAAGCTCGAAGTTTAAGGTGGAAACATATCTGCCCATTTTAGATAAGTTATGCTCAGGTCTTTCTCATCGCATTGAAGCATATAAAAACGTTCATTCATTGTTTGGTTTCCTGGTCGAATTTCCAACAATGAACGATGAAGACATTTCAACAACGGCAGCCAAGTTTCAGAAGATTTACACTCAGATGACATTGAGCCTGAATTTGTGCCAAAAATTGTTCACTTTAAAAACTTCGTTGGGCAATTTGATGAATTCAGGGACAAGCATGAAACACCGCAAGCTTCTGATATTTACACCCTTGTGCTAAAAAATGGATTAACTTCTTCATTTCCTCATGTTGAAATAGCACTACGGATTTACTTGTGTTTAATGATAACTAATGCGACTGGAGAGAGAAGTTTCTCCAGGCTGAAACATAAAAAGAATGTACTCAGGTCAACAATGACACGAGAACGACTTAACGGACGAGATGTCATGGCAATTGAAAATGTTCTCAAAAATTTACAATTCGCTGATGTTTTGGAGAAATTTGTTACCAAGAAATTACGCAAAGCAAATGTTTGAATTTTAATTTTGTTTAGCCTTGTCAAAGAAATTTAATATTTCAAAAACTTGTTTTAGTTTTGAAAACATCACAATATCTCTTCTCTTTTTGTTGTGTTACACTTGCGCCCATCTACGCGGGCCTAATGTTAACATTTTGTTGTCGAAGTTGAATAAACTGATTTCAAGAATCCGAAGTTCGATTTGCGTGCTTTTGTTAATTATCACTGGGGGCCTCACAGTATCTGTTCCCCAGGGGCCGACAAAATCGTAATCCGGCCATGCCTGCACCACACCAATACCAGATTTACTAAATCCGTCAATACCCCTTCCCTTCGTGTGCAGCCTTTTGGCTGCGACACTGATACTCACTTCGCCGACCTCGGAAGGATAACAGGCTGAGTCAACCCCATGGTGTTAATTCAGCGACCAACGGGGCTTGAACTCAGGACCCTGGGATCCCCAGCCACCACCCTAACCGCTAAGCCAACACCAGGTTATACTTTGCTCATCTCCGATATATCTGTTCTTGGGTACAATTCCTGGTCGAGGACTAAATTAACAGCGAACTGGCCCAATACCATCAGCTCAATATTATACTGAAGAGCACAATGTTAATAATCCATTGAATAATGTTTAGGATTTTTTTGATTGTCCGTTGTATAATCTTAAGGATTGGGCATTTTGAGGTTGTTCTAAGTTTATGATTGGCCTGATGTTTGGGGCCAAAAAAAAGGTAAGATAGGCCAAGGACAAGGGATGAGGGTTCTTTTATTTTAAACATTGACCACCTCGTGGAGCTCATAAATTTTGTATCAAAGGCTCATAGAGGAGCTTGGACATAAATCACATGCAATGCAAACATGAGTCAATATCAGTGTACTTGAACAGACTGTTATGGTTGTGGGGGTAGATGGAGGAATTTAATAAGGAATTTAGCATTGGATAGAGTTGTTTGGTCCGTGGATGTGTTGGAGGCATCTCGATGTAATTAAATATGGAAACTGTGAGCTTAAGTGTTACGTGTCACCACACAGGGGTCCATCCATCCATTGGAACCATACTCTGTGCAGAGCGTTGGTGCTGCTTAAGCACACAGTTTAAATTTGCTCTGGGGTAAGAATAAGTTTCCCAAGTACGTAATCGTCCCTCTGTGACTTTTCCCAATGTTTTTAAATTTCAAGATCGGCAATAAAGGTGGGAAAACAGTCCCTCAAAAAACTACAAGCAAACGTACCGAGCAGGCAGAAGCCACACCTCCAAGGGTGATGGCGGGTGGAGTCACGTACCCGAGGCTAATGATTGACGGGCATGACATCAGAGGCGAGCTAGATGTGCTGAGTGGGTGGAGGCCCCACCTTCCCGGATTTTCGTGCAAGCAAGCCACACCCCAGAGGAGGAAACGGTGGTTAGGTGTGACGTCGAAGAGGAGAGTGGAGTTCAGGGTGAACGCACAAACAAGGCAGAGTTGGGTTGAGAGAAGGACGCACGTGGTCGAGAAAGATTTTAGTGAGGAGAGGGCCGATAAGAACAGGGCTTTACAGCTGGCTTTCCTTCGATGCACGAAGAGGACAGCACGATTCTTGTGTTTGTGTTGAGGCGATTTTGCTCACGTGGTGAAGCAAGACGCTGGTTTTGGCTCTTGGTTGGATCGTGAGGAATGGACCCCGAGCCTCGTGTATGTCAAATAGCAGGTCGGTGAGGACCATCGACGCACAAAGCATCGACGGGTCTATGAGCCTTGATGTTGAGTGCCGCTCGCTGATTGCCTGGCGTACGTTTGTCCTGCTACGACGGAAGCGACTTGGTGCCATTTTGCACGCGTCTGCACATACTGGTGGAAGCGCCTCAATTCCAAGTTCCACAAAGACCAGCTCTGGGCCAAGCTAAGTACAAGAATAAAGGAAGGGTTTTCTATTTATTTTGTTTCCATTTGTCTGTGTTCAAGTCCGTATGCAGAGGCACCTCAACTTAGATTCTTATATACTTCATGTTATTATCATTACATTTTGAATTATTGTCCTTTGTTAATATTTGTCGATTTTCATTAAATGTGTTCATTTCAAGAAGCTGTATCCGTGTATTTGCCATGGGGTTCGAGTATAAAAACACCCCCTGTGCATCCATCCCCTGTGCTGTGCTCCTCCGTCCCTCCACCATTGCGCCCTTTTCCCACGTGGATGCATTAACCTCCGAGAGTTTTGGCTGTTGGCTTCCAAGGGAGAAGTTTCGCAGTCCAGGGGCTGGCGGTATTAACCACCTGTCACCACAAATTGGGTCAGGGGGTTTACCTGGGCCACCTCCACTGAGACAATATATTCGCAGGATATATGTAGCTATTGGATTAAAAAAAAAAAATCGTACATCGGATTTGAACCAAGATTTCAAGCATCATGAGCCATCAGAGTAGGGCGACGATGAAAATTTTGGGACACTCTCTTCGACAACCCAACTTCTCCAATGAGGATGTAATGATATACCCTTCATAGCTCCACAACCATATTATCATTTATTTATTGACTGGTGGACTCCACTGTTCGCGGATTCGCAATTTGCGGACCCAATGTATTTGTAGGTCATAAAATGTGACCTACTTTGACATTCGAACTTCACGTATTCGTGTTTTGTTTTAAAATGCCAGGACTGGTCTCCTCTATCCAACTGGGAAATTGGAAATCAGCCAACATCTCAGCATTACTTAAAAAAAAAAAGGTGCAAAAATTGGATTCCCTGAACTTTAGCCCAATTAGCTTATTTCGATTCATCAACAAGGTCTGGAATTCATCATCGAAGTTGACATAAAATCGTTCCTTTTCTCCACCAGCCAAATCTCAGATCATTTATGCAGATTTAGACTTGGTCACTCCACCTTGGACATGCTGCTTCTACGCTTTCAACAATGGTGGAGGCCCTTAATATCAGACACGAGATCAGGGTCGTCTCTCTCGATATATCTCGAGCTTTTGATACAGTCTGTCATTCTGCCTTCCTCTACAAACTCTGCCTATGGAATCCAAAGCCAACTCCACACATGGCTTCCTGACTTCCTCCGCTCTCGTAGACAAACATGTGGCTCTCAACAGAACCCTTTCTTCTCCTTTCCCTGTCAAGGCTGGGGTACCACAAGGCAGTGTTCTCGGCCCCATCTTTTTCCTCATCTTCATCAATGATCTCACTGACTCCCTGGGAAATCCTCTTTATCTCTTTGTTGATGACTTCACTCTCTGCCGTGACATCTCTCGTCTTTCTGATAGACAGCAGCCCCTTCCCTCTCCTCAGATCTTGACAAAAATCATAAACTGGTCAAAGTCTATTTTGCTTAAGCATCCATCTTGTCCACCACTTGTGTTCTCCCCTACTCATCATTACATGCATCCCTTGCTTGTCCGTCTCCTCAGTCTACTTTCTCCCTCCGCCCTGTTGTTGGTGTTTCCCCTTTCTCCTGCTGTTCTCTTTGCAATGTTGTTTCCTGATTTGGTCTGTGTAATCATTCGTCCACGAGCCTCGAATTTGCACACAAAAAAAAAAGAAGAAAAAAGATTGCAGGTCAGACAGACTTTTAGCCTTCGATGGTGTGCAGCTGAGGCCTGAGGCCAAGACAGACATTCACAAATTCGACATGAGTTAAGTAGACACTGATAAGGCATGGGGATGGAAACAAAACACTGAATGAGAGCGGACCTCCGGAGAGCGCATACCTCTGCCAGGATAATCAGTTTATGTTTTGTATCGCACTGCAATGGATCTTCAGAAAAATCGAATCAATTGTATCATGTATGTATCATACCCAACTTGTTTTCCGAGTTTTGTCCGAATCCGCCCATAACTTTTTGAGATATGTTACATCGTTTTTTTTGTCTGATCCCTCAATAATGAAGTATCACTTTAAAACTGCAGTATCTCGAGCCGGATCTTCACCAAAATCTAATCAATTCACCCTCGTCACACACCCAAACTGTCCATAACTTAAGATATCCCGCTCACAGACAAAAACAACCGAAAATTATTCTTCCGGATCTAAATGTTCATCCGGTTAATTAGCCAGAGTCGCTTCTGCAATGGCTAGAGCATCCGCTCCGAGTCTGGAAGGTCGGCGGTTCAAACCCTGGCCGAGTCATACAGAAGACTTCAAAAATGGGAGGTGCTGCTTCCTTGCTTGAAGGTCAGCATTTGAAAGGTTAAGAGCACAGACAAACCGCATGGGTTGGCATCCATGGGGAGGAGGAAATGCATCACCGAGTGAGGAAAGAAAAGCGGTGCCATTGTTGTGACATCGCTGGGACCCAGAGTACGTACCCCGGGAAGTGACTGCACTTCCCCAAAGCTCAGTGGCTGTGTAGTGAAGGTTAAATCTTTGTGTCTAACAGTCTTGTGTTGTGTCACATACGTTTGTCTGTTATGTCCGTGTGTGTGTGTGTGTGTGTGTACTCCACTACGAGCCTCGATCATGTTTTATTATTAAATATTAATCCTCATGACAACTTATAAAAAAATTTTTTAGCTGTTTTATTTAACTTTGTACAATATATATTACAACATTCTGCTCCTAAATGAAGTCACACATTTCTTCATTCAATTTCTCGGCAATCAGAGAGTTTAAATTCAAATTATAGCAGCGAGTCCTGCACGCTCCTCACCACATCAGACTTTGTGGTGAACTTGCTCGTTTGAAGACTTTCCAGAGCCATCCACTTGATCGGGAGGCGAGCACGCTTGCAGTCACGCACACTGTAGTATTCTTTGTCATACGTGTCTCGTGCCAGCCCAAAGTCTGCAACTTTCACGGTGTACTTCTCATCAAGCCTGTCACGTGGCACACAGGCATTTTTAACAGCAAATACTGCGAGCCAATACAGCAGGTGCCAGGAACAGGCTGCTTGCACATCTGTTTGCTGGATTCTCTTACATGCAGTTGCGAGCAGCTAGGTCTCTGTGGATAACCTTTCGACAAGACAAATAGGCCATGCCCTCTGCCACCTCCAGTGCAAAGCCAATGAGGTCTTTGACAGTGGGGTTCTGAAACACAAGTTGTTAGATGTCCACAAAATCTTGTACGTACATATTGTAATTTATTAATCACATTTATAAACATCTAAATTAAGCTGGGATTGTTTGGAATCGTTCGACTGATTAGATCTCCACAAATTTGAGCGCTTATATTTAATACTAGTTCCCTTCAAAGAAACTTCAATGCAGGAGGAGGCCATGAGGCACGTCAAACCCATGCAATGGTTGCCAACCTGTGCACTCTTTTGGAGGGGAAGGAAAGATGCCTGACATGATAAGAGTGGATCGGAATAAAGACGACAACAAGGACAACAAGGAAATCCAACACAGGTGGAGGCCATTCAGCCCATCATGCCTGCACGAACACCACACCAACCCAAGATCAAAGAAAGAAAATGCAAAAAAAAAAAAAAAAAAAAAAAAATGTTCATTAATGAAAGAAAATCTTTTTTTTGTATTTTTTGTTTGTTTGTTTGTTTTTTGCATTTTTTTTTCTTTTCTTCCCCTCGGAGAGGGGACATGGGCTTGGTTAAAAACACACATCAACCACACAACCCCCCTTAACAAGACCCCCACCAACAGCACTCCGTACACAATCACCCATCAATACTCAAACTACCGAAAAGTGTTATCAACATCCCTATACCTCTCCATCTCCATAACTTCCAGGTACCTTTCTCATTCTAATTTAAACTTATCTACTGTTTCTGCTGCCACTACCTTTCCAGGGAGGCCATTCCATGCATTAACTACTCTGAGTAAAAGTCCCCTTCCTTACTACCGTCCTAACTCTCCTCGTCTTTACCCTCAAGCTATGGCCTCTGGTCCTCTCACTGTCTACTCTGTTGAATTAATTAATCTGCACTTATTTTATCTCTACCTTTCATTATCTTAAACATCTCTATCGTATCTCCTCGTAACCGCCTCCTTTATGGTGAATAAATCCCCGTCTCCTTCAGCCGCTCCTCATAGCTGAGTCTATCTCGGCCCGGAATCAATCTCGTAGCCCTGCGCTGAACCCTCTCTACGGCATCTATGTCCTTCCAGAACTGTGGTGACCAGAACTGCACACAATATTCTAAATGCGGCCCTCACTAAATTCCTGTACAATGTTAACACCACCTCTTTTGATTTATAATTGATCCCCCTCCGAATACAGCCTAAAACCCGATTTTCTTTACCTACAGCTACCTGGCACTGTGCTGCCTGCTTACCTCCCGTATCTATTACCACCCCCAGATCCTTCTCCTGTGTGACACGCTCCAAAATTACCCATTTCATCCTGTAATCTCTATTTTCATTGTTCTTTCCCATCCCCAACACCTCACACTTGCTCAGGTTAAATTACTTCTGGCAGTCTTTTGCCCAATCCATACAAGTATCAATACTTTCCTGAATCTGATCACCACCCCCTCTGCTATCCACCTTACCTCCAAGCTTTGTGTCATCTGCAAATTTGAAAAGCTTACTCTTTACCCCATTATCCGAATCGTTGATGTAAATAATGAATAGTAATGGTCTGAGTACTGATCCCTGAGGTACCCCACCACTTACATCCTCCCAGCAAGACATCCTCCCACTCACAGCCACTCTTTGCTTCCAACCACTAAGCCAGTTTGCAATCCAATTAGCGACCTGACCAGCCACTTCACAGGCCCTCACCTTGGCTAACGACCTCCGATGTGGTACCTCATCAAATGCCTTCTTAAAGTCGAGATATACTATGTCCACTACCTTTCCCTCATCCACCCAGACATTGCTTCATAGAACTCCAAAAGATTTGTTAAACAGGAACTACCTTTGGTAAACCCATGCCGACTACCTTGAATTAGTTTGTATTTGTTTAAATGGTTCCTCATTCGGTCTTTAATTAATGTCTCCAACACCTTCCCCACAACTGAAGTCAAACTAACAGGTCTATAGCTTCCCAATTCTTCTCTGGATCCTTTCTTGAATAATGGTGTTACATTTGCTACTCTCCAATCCTCCGGTACCTGTCCTGACTCCAGTGAGCTTTTGAAAATATCCGTTAACATCTCGCTTACCTGCTCAGCCACGTCCATCAATACTCTCGGTTGCATATTATCTGGACCCGTAGCCTCATCTCGTCTTTGATGACCTCGCTGTTCCTTTACTTCCTCCACTCCAACCTGGATCTTCTGTAAAAGCCCTTCCTCATCTCCTCATCAGATACTCTCAGATATTGGCAATTCTCCTGACTGTTCTTGTATAAAAGTTGAAGAAAAATACCTGTTTCATAAGCCTGCCGTCTCACTTTCATCACTGACCACTCTCCCGGTGCTATTCCTCAATGGGCTCACACTGGTCCTAACCTGTTCTTTTCCCCTGATGTACTTAAAGAAAGCCTTGCTGTTATGTCTAATATTCTTAGCCATGTCCTTCTCAAACTCTCTTTTGGCTTGCTGAGTTATTTTCCTCACTTGCCTCTGTTTACTCCGATCGTGATATAAATCTAACTCCAGTCCTGTTATTTTAAACCTAATAAATACCTTCTGCCTCTCCTTCATAGCGTTCCTTATCTCACTGCTCAACCACCCTGGTCTCTTTCTTCTTCCAGTTTTACACCTCATTGGAATGTACTTACTCTGCACTCTCCACATTTGGTCCTTAAAGGTTTCCCATTTTTCTGATGCTGATTGTCCTGTTGTTAGAGTCTCCCAATCTACATCAACCAATTCCCTCCTTCATACCCTCAAAGTTTGCCTTCCTGAAATCTAATAGCCTGACCCTACTATCCTGAACTCTAACCCTCAACAGAATCTTTGCACACACACTGTTATGGTCACTTGCTCCTAAATACACCCCAACATCCACCTCCTCCACCATGTTGGGATCGTTACTTAAAAGGTCTAACACTGCACTCCCCCTCGTGGGCTTATCTTCAAACTGAGTTAAAAAGCAATCCTGGACTAAAACGAGGAAATCCTCATCTGCTCTGCCCTTCCCACCTGGAGCCCTATGTGCCTTGGCCTTGGCATGTGAAGATCTGAAGATATACCTTGGCAAAAACGTTATTTTTATTTTTTGATGAATCAATTAATTGATTAATTACTTCATTACTTATTTATTTTATTTCACGTCCTGGCAATACCTCAAGCATCGTGTCACTTTTTCGATCGACTCGGGTGGAGAATTGTTCACTTGTGTATGCCTGAGTGTGTGCACATCCGTATGCGTCGCCGTGCAGCATATAGTCAGAATTGGGAGGGAGTGGAGTACAATAATTGATTAATTAATTGCATAATTAAAATAAAGAAATAATAATCATTCAAAAAATTAATTTCTCAATCAATTGCCTCATTGCGCACCGAAACAACCACCAGTCTCATCCGAATCTGTAACTTTTTGAAAATTGAGTAATTAATCGAAAAATGAATAATTAATCGACGAATTGATGAATCAATAAATCAAAAATACCCTTTATAGCCATAATCACATGGTCACTGTCATGTCCAAATATTAGTTTCCCAGCTCAAAATATGCTTGAGGTTTTGCCAGGACGTGAAATAAAATAAACGTCATGAATAAATCGATAATAATTAAGTAATCAATCAATTAATCGATTCATCAAAAAATAAAAAAATAACGTTTTTGCCAAGGTACATCTTCACTTTTGTCCCCAAATTTCAGCTTTCAAGCTCAAAGGATGGCTGAGATATCGCCCGGACAAACACACAAACAAACAAACAAACAAACAAACAAACAAACAAGAAAGAAAGAAACGGAGCAAAAACTGAGTACTCCCTTCTTTCGGCACCCGGCGATGACGTCATGCATTGCCTGGATATGGAGTTAGGAAAGAGCGGTGTACAATATCTGACAATCAGCAATATTATTTTTCTACCTCATCTTTTAATAAGAATTTTAACATTTAAAACTAGATCGAGCACTCAGGAGAGCACATACCTCTGCCAGACTGCATAGTTTACGTTTTGTATCCCACCGATAAGCCGGATCTGGATCCGTACCTGAACCAAAATCTAATCGGCTTGATCTTGTCACTTATCCAACTCATCCACACATAACTTTTTGAAATATCTTCCGATGTACAGTACAGGGTATATCGTTTTTGGTCCTATCTCTCAATGGTTAAGAACCAGGTAAAAAATTCTCGTGTCTGGATGCAGACCCGGATCTTCAACAAAGTCAAATAAATTCTTCCTCGTCACACACCTAACCTGTCCACCAAATTGTCTTAATCAGTCCAAACTTTTTGAGATATCCTGCTCACCGACACAGACAGATAGACAGGGACAAACAGGGGTGAAAACATAACCTCCGTTCCACCTTCGGTGGCAGAGTGAATTAGCAATCAGGAATCACTTTACTTTTCTACTTTTATGTCATGATTCACAACCGTAGATATAATTTTTATTTCATACAAAGGCAAACCTAAACTAGGAAACCACTTGTATGAAATTTGGAGACCTTGTGAGAAATTATTTCTGTGCCCTACATGTGGCAAGCCAACGTAAAACATCAGTGAACAGTTTATATTTTCTGATCGACAGCAAATAATTGTTCTGAAGCGTTAGACCGTCTTTGGAAGCCCAAGTTTGCGATTGTTGGAGCAATTGTTTGTGTGCGTCGTTGGTTTAAAATGAAGATATTTGCGGTCGTCAGGCAAGTGCACACGTGTAGAACATAAATGGACACTCACGTGGCTTTCCTGCCGAATGAAATGCGCAACGTCTCCATGCTTCATGTAGGGCAGCACAACAAGTGGTGCTCCATGCTGCGTCAGGCTGATTCCAAGGAGCGAGAGAACGTTCGGATGCTCCAGGTCACGCATGATGATTGCTTCACGCAAGAACTCCTCAGTGCTGTGTGAATCTTCCATGTCTGTGTGTGACATGGAAACATGAGCAGGTACATTTTGAATGCGAGGTCGAATGGGTCCAACAGTGTGCATCTGATCCAACGTTTGGCTTCTCGGGACATGATTCAGCTCGAAAATCCCTCAAGATGTTTGGCTGCAAATTTGTTTGACATAAAACTACTCTTACCATTCTGAACATTTGATTTGTGTACAAACATAGTGACCCACCCAAACTCACTGCTCAAGCATTTGACGGCACACTGCGTGGTCTCTCCGCTGCTGTTGCTCAGACAACCATGGTAAACGCAGCCAAAGTTTCCTATGAGCAAACACATGGAACGTGTTACTTATATTATACAATCGAGAGTTCTAACAACATATACAAAGTGTAGGATTATAATAGGTGGTGATAAAGAAAATTCCCACAAAATGACCTTATAACGAGAGGAAGATTTCATTGCTGATGAAATAAAGTTTTTAAAAAGTACTCAACCAATGAGAAAAGTAAGTTATGCAGTTAATACAGGGTGTTCCAAGAATGCCTGACATGTATTTTTGTCATAACTGCAACGTTGTCCAAAAATCTTGCAGGATGTCAAGCATGAAGTTTATTGGGGTATTTGTGAGGATGGAATCCTGGGATCTCCCTCTTTGTACACACATTGTAGAGCTGTACCCCTAATATTAGTCGATTGTAATCGCGCAACACACCTTCAGATATCAATTTCATTGTCGGAAACCGCTTGCATGGATCAACAGGATCGACTTCAAGGAAAGGATCCATACAATGGTATTCCTGCTTCCCAGGATCCAGGAAGCAGGAAAACCATTGTATGGATCAAAACCTCAATAAATATGTGAGAAAGAAGCCAACGGTTCCAAATATAAAGACGACAACACATTTTGTGCAGAAATTCAACTGAAGTCAAATTGATTTCAGCTGTTACAAATGTTTGCACGACACGTATTCATCAACTTGCTTGAAACGCCAACATAAACAATCATGCAGCGACATGCATTAAACAGGTTGTTTGTGACATTGCTGTGCTTTTCCAGATTTGAAAGCCTGTGATTTGTGTTTTTGGCAATTTTGTTGTTTTGGGACAGTGAGAAGAATACAATACCAACTTGAAAACCAATAACAAACTAAGGAATGGACGGAAAAAATACACCACCACTACCACGACTACTACCACTACGACTAATTTAACAGCCCCAATTATTACCAACTTGTGGAGTTGGCTGGTTTCAGGTTTTTAAAATTATTATATGCAAAATCTATACCATTCATTTTACTTTAAGTTTCATGTTTCTTTTATATATACTGAATATATATATATATATATATATATATATATATATATATATATATATATATATATATATATATATATATATAGTATATTGTTGCAGTTCTCAGAACCGCATGCATCCAACAGATAGTGGTCCCAAGACAGTTATTCCATCAATATATGTGTAGATAGTTCCTTCCCTTTTGTCTAGTGGGACAACAGGGGCATGCATTGCGAGGATCTCATATAGTGTAGTAGATAGTGGAAAAATCGTGCAAATTATGATACAAGCATCAAATTTGACATTTCTGTTCTGCAGGGCTTTCTGATAAAATCTGCCTGATTGGCCATTTGAAAATCCAAATTTTGAAAAATTTGAAGGAAAAAAACCCCCCAAAAATTTGAAGTCACTGGCTGAAATTCTTGAAGCGGAAGTGAACATCCCAGACAGAGAACCAAGGGGAGATGCAGTCATCATTGATGGCTCAGCACTTATCAATGTCCTACCTCCACGCACTTCAAAGATATTTGATGACTATGCGAAAGAAGACATCTTCCCAAAGGTGGAATCCTATGGTGCCAGGTACGAGAGGGTGGACGTAGTCTTTGATGTGTTCAAGAAGTCAAGTCTGAAGTCCGAGGCAAGGTCGAAAAGGGGGCAAGGAATCACAAGAAGAGTGACAGGAACCAGTAAGACCCCAAGTAACTGGAAAAGCTTTCTTCGAGATGACAGCAACAAGACTGAGCTGTTTCACTTCCTTGCGGAAAAGATGTGTGAAGCACAGACGACAAGCACAGTCATTGTCACAAAAGGAGAAGATGCCATTAGCAACACAAGGAAGTCACTGGATGCTGTGTCTCCATGTTGTCATGAAGAAGCTGACACTCGAATATTTGTAAACACCAGGGATGCAACGACGGATGGTAGCAAGTCCATTATCATTAAGGCTAATGACACGGACGTACTAGTCATAGCAATATCTGTACTGCCATCCTTACAGGAACTAGGTCTTGAGAACATGTGGATTGCCTTTGGCCAAGGAGCCAAGGCGCGATGGATTTCAGTCCATGAGGTAGTTTCTGCAATAGGGCCTGAGAAAGCTCGAGGGATCCCATACTTCCATGCGTTCACTGGATGTGACGTCGTGTCTGCCTTCCGCGGTAAAGGGAAGAAAACTGCATGGCAGACTTGGAACGTCTTTGATGATGTTTCTGAAACATTCACCAATCTCAGCCAGCATCCAACATTGATTCGTGATCTTGACTTTTTTGAAGTTTTTAATTTTTTTTTCAAATTTTTCGAAATTTGGATTTTCAAATGGCGAATCAGGCAGATTTGATTCAAATTCCCTGGAGAACAAATGTGCCAAATTTGATGCTTGTATCATCATTTGCACGATTCCTCTCAAAAATTGCTGTTATCGGCCCCACGAATAGCTATGTTTGCTTACATCATTCCTTCTTCATTTCATTTCTAACTTCATTCCTACTCTTCCTTTCTGATTATTCCTGAGGTAAATCTGAGCCACGTGCGCCCTTCGTTGTGAGATGGGTCCTCAGCAAAGGCCAAGCAGGCATTACGCTGGACACCCCAATGCAGAAAACACACCCAGCACGACGCCCACGCTGCACGGAACACCAAGGCCGATAATAGGAAGGCAACCCCACGCCATGCTGTGCATGATACGGGCGGCACGTACTTTTCAACCCATTTCTGGACTCATTATTCTCGGCATTCTTTTCCCTCCCTTTCTCCATCTGATACATATCTCTATTCCTTTCATTCCAAACCTCTACATAATTATATAACTGATCGTTCCCCCTCAATTTCTGACACATATCGGTTTTGGCCCAGTGCCCTCGATCGCAGAATCGGGCGAACGCGAGCGCTGGCCACGTGCGCAATGGCAGATTCACGCGCACTGTACGGAACGTGCTCGAAGGCAGACCCGTGCGTCACTCACGACACTTTGTTATCGTACAGAGCAGGGCACGAATGGACACATGTTACTGTCTGTGCATGGGTTCGCCATAACATCGTACCTTCGGTCGTCGCTGGTGGCCGCGGATGTTCCCCATGGACGGCGAACCTCTTCTCGCCTCTACTGCCAGCGAAGCTGCGATCGGGCGGAGCGATGTTGTACAGCTCGGACGGAACACATGGCGCACACTGAGCAGGCACATTGACCAGTGCTGGTCAGGGTGCCCGAGCAGGCGTGCAAGACCTACGCCACTCTCGGCCGATCGTCAGGGCAGAGCCCGGGGATTTGTGCAAGGCAATTCATGGCGCGGAGTTCGGTGTGGGCGATTCGTATCATGTCGTGAGGTCGGAACGGGATATTTTTGAGGCTTGGGGTCATCTTGACGGAAATGGAATGCTGCGGTTTCCGGCCATTGTGGCCGGGCTGCGCAGGGAGTTGGGGCCAATCAGAGCGCCCGATTCGGGTGACGACACAGCACTTCAGGGTGGTCCACCACCACGTGCCCTATAAAGGTCCGAGCGGAGCCTTCGATCTCTCTCTACCCTGCATATATATTGTTACGGTTGAAACATACAGTTGTCCCGAAGTTAGTTATGCCACTAAGTATATGTGCAGATAGATCCCTTCCTTGTGTGTAGTGGGGCAGCAAAAGGGGTGCATTGCGATGGTTTTTAGTTAAGTTAATAAATCTTTATATCCCCTCCATTATGATCCACGGTACCATTGTGCTTGCAGCCTTCGGTTCGCTGGCAACAACGTACCACTGTCCACCTGTCATCTCCGGAGGCTCGTTTTTCCGAGGCAAAATCTTCACGTCCGCAGTTCCTTTTCGGCTTCCCCAAACGTTCCAACTCGTTCTTGACGGGTCTAGACACGCGTGGAGTGGGCGGGCTTTCCCGGCTTGGCCGAAATCCCACCCAGAAAGGGCAGACCCCATGAAGGCCCTGTCCAATCAGGGCGGACGGTGACGTCAGCTTCGCCAAGGCCCTTACCCGCCCAGGGGGATCTATAAATTACGACACCATCCTCAGAGTAGAGTGAGAGAGTCGGAGAGTTCGTTGTCGGTTGAGGGAGGAAGAGGTTCGCTGGTTGGATTTGAAAGTTCGTTCGTTCGTTGGTGGTGAGAGAGCTGAAAAGACCTCGACCAGGCCTCGGTTGGGTCCTGCTCCTGTCTACAGACCCGTTCATAACTGGGACTCCGCGCTCTCCACCTGGGCTCCTTCACAGACACGGTCTCCACATGTGCGGCTGTGGGCCGAACTGCACGACCTCTGTCGGGTGCCGCACCACGGAGCATCCCTTCCCTCGGAACGTTCAGGTACCTAAAGAACTGCGACCTCAGCTCCCTCCCTCCCTGGCTGCAAAAGTCCTTTGCCATTCAACTGGGGTTTATTTTGTCTGAGTGTGTGGCGCCTGTCTTATAAGTAGCATTGTGTAAGTTATTTGATCATTGTAATTCATGCCTGTATTATTCTCGCGACAAGTCTGCTCTGTGTCCACTTTTGTAAGTTGCTGTAAAATTGTCGCACTGCATCTCTCTTCTGTCCCCTGCATAACACACCAATTAACTTGTTCCCGCACCACATGACTTTCATCACCTTAGTGGAAATAAATGATTGTAGAAATATTCCCAGTTCCTTTTTGTCTTTTCCTCCATTGGTCCAGCATGGTTCGGATCCAAGTTTCGCCGGGTATTTATCCCCGATAATCTGTTCATTCTAGCCTGTACGTCCTTGGCAGTTCCGCTTGGCTGCATCCGATCCGGAGTTGGTACTCTACTGTAGTTGGTAGTTTGATCTGGTTCGGGCAAGGCGTAGCGAGGGCGTGGTTCCCCGGTCGTCGAAACCGCGTGGTTAATTAGGCAAACTGATTACACCTGGCAAGAAGACCCTTCGCTACGCGGTTGAGGTATTGGCGTCCACGGTCGGTTAAGCGACCCGCCGCCTCACGGAATTATCCGAGAGGGATGGCCTACAATTCCGGGAGTCTGGTGGGAGACGACGTAATTTCCCCCACCTTGTGGTCATTCTCTCCACCTCCGGCCTGCAACAGTTTGGTGTCGGGAGCGTAGGATACGGATCCCCCATCGAGAAATTTACAGAACACCAACTGGCAACAGTTTGATGTCAGGCTGTGGGATCTCGAACCCCTCCACCCCCAATAAAGAAATTTACGGGATACGGATCAGGGGTGTGCTTGGCAACCACCCCCCCCTTTCCCTCCGAAATTAAGAGCAGGATCCAAATTGTAGTGAATTCTCGGTACGGACCATGGCGGACCAAGATGAACTGGTACAGGTGGGTTCTGAAGTAATCTTAGAGGAATCCGTGGCTCAGGACAACAGTTGTGAGGGAGATCTTTCCCTGCAGCCAAATCTAGAGATAACATTGGGGGAAACTGCGACAGCGACAATGCTCGGGCACCCCCACATCAAATTTCCCCCTCGGAGGACATGGCAATCCCTGTCGGAGCTGCGCCCGATCGTGGCGGATCGGCTCCGCCGAGGCCATTTCACATGAGCCAGGTGGTGGAGATGATAAGACAAGCAATGAAAGGGGATTTAGAAAACATGGAAAACCGAATGGATACGAATGTGCAAGCAATGAAGGGGGGTATGCAAACAATGAATGGGAATATGCAAAGCATGGGAATACACTTACAAACACAAATGAATGGGAATCTGCAAAACATGGAAAAACGCATGGATTGGAATATGCAAACACTGAAGGGGGGTTAGGAGGAAATAAAGGTGGGTCAGGAGGAAATAAAGGCGGGGCTGCGAATCTTGAATGTTGGCTGGCAGAGGTGAAGGGCGAAATGAAACACGTGGACCAGAATTTCACAAACGGGATGAGGACTGTACGTGGGGAAATGACCGCGTCGAGGGGGAGTGTGGAGGCTGTTCAGACCGCGATGACGAAAGGGCAAGGTCGAGGTGACGAGTGAAACCACGGTGGTCAGGAAAGAAACCTGTAAAATCGGACAGGTAGAAACGAATAGCCGGGAATTAGAAGAGGTAAAAGAGATGCAGAAATCAAAAGAGGTGAACGAATTGTACCAAATAAAAGAGGAGCACACACAGATAGAACTGGTAAGGGATATTGAGATTGAGCATGTGGAATGTTTTGAGACCCAATGCGAGGGTCAGGTTATCTTCCCGCAGGAACAAGGGGAGACGATATGCTCCCTCGAGGCAGACCGTGACGAGGTGAGTCCGGTAAGGCTGTACGAGGGAGAGCGGTTGCATGGTGCGAAAGAGCACATGCTGAGTTTTGGGGGGATAGAAACCCTGGGGTCTCTTGGGCAAACCCAAGCACCCAGTATGATTGTCCCGGAGTGTGTGTCAGAACGTGTGAATCGTGCAAATGACATGGTATGTGTGAGTGCCTGTGAGGAAATGGGACACGGACCGACCCAGACGGGAGTAGTGGGTTGTGTGATGGGCGGAATTATTTCGGGAACTGCGCCGGCTCTGCGGGACGCTGCGTGCGAGGTCAGTTCCGTGTTTTGCGGGCGGCCCAGGCGCGCACGTTTGCATGATCGGGAGTCGGCCTTGAAATGCTCGGCGCCTGGTACAAGATACCCAGCATCGACGGCTAAAATGGGAGCAAATTGGGTTGTTCAAATTTGGAAAGCACGTGGCCCTATGTGACCATGTGTTCGGAGGCCGACGGGCTGTGCACCGCAGGAGGTGCTCGCAGGACGCACGGAGCGAGCCTTGGGGATGATGCCGCCAGTTCCGTGTGCGAGGGACGTCGGCGGAGATCATGCAGCGCGAAGGCCACAAAAGTAACACACGTTGGCTCACATGGTGGTTGGCTCGGAGGCGAGCAGTTGATGCGATCGATGGGGCGACGATACGCTTTTGATTATTGCCCATACGGAGGAGACGAGCGAGTCGTAAACCGCTGCCCTGGCGAAGCAAGGTTCCCAATGCCCAACTGGGATGTTGCAAACATCCTCATGTTTGGGAAAAGGAGCATTAGTTCGTGGGAAGGGTTTAGCGATAGTTAGACCGGCCTCATGGGAACAGTACGAGTAGTCCTCCATGGGGCCTGGTGGGACGAGTTAGGGGGAATCTAGTTTAGAATTTAGAAATGGAATGGAGACATGGATAGACATGAAACGTGTAGTGGGGACATAGCTTAGAGACATAATTAAATGGAACGTGCATAAAATAAGGGATGACGAGGGGCACGAATTAGTTAGGGGAACGTCGTGAGTGGAGCGTCAGTGTGATGTGAGAAATGAAAAATAAAAATAAAACCAAGAAGAAAGAACATAATGAATGAATGTGGGTCCAGTGGGCCTGAGTGTGAATGTGGAATGCATGGTGCGAATTAATGATTGGGGGGAGGAGTGAATCCCACCCAAGGGAACCTGGGGTTAGTGTAATCTTAGTTAGTGGGTTATTTAAATTAACTAATCGGATGTCAGTTTGTTGTTGGTGTGAACGAAGGCAAGAAACCTTTTTGTAGGGTGCACGAGTCTATTGACCGGCTGGGAGCGTGGCTGTGGAAATGTGCGCACTGAGTAGAGAGCCCCCTGGGCACCGGAGTAGTCGGCCAGAGTAGGCCATAGGTCTAAGGGACCGAGTTAGTGTAATGGGCACGGGCAGCCCATGGAAACGGAACCCAGAGCACCAAAATGCCACGTGGGCATTGAAGGGACACTGCCGGGGCATTCCCCACGTTCATACGGAGTAGGTAGGCTCGGAGACAGCCTCAGCGACCTGGGGGTGCCGTAGTTTGAGTTCGGCAGATGGGAATCCCTGCCAATTGAGCCACGCTGCCCAGCCACGAAATTGTACAAGAGCACGAGAGAAAATTTGTGGGCCAGGCCCAAATTAATAACGAATACCAACACAGGCGACGGGAATCATGGTTTCTAGAACCAATAGTTTAAAGAGACAGGCGTGTTGAAAAGCCCCAGGGAAAGATTAACATTCAATAAATGCTAGGATAGAGAGGAAATGTGGACCCCTTCACACCATCCATCCCTTTGCTGTTCATAGGCCGCTGGACTCGCCTGGAAAATTGCTCAAGTGTGAGGGAGTTATTCTGGGGCTGCATTGGGCATCGAGACAGATTCACTTGTCTCTTCCTTAATCCCCTCAAAAAGGGATCTTAGGGATTGGGAGTAGACATTTTTGACAGGTTAGCCGAACAAGGATGATAAAGGGGGCTCGGGACATACGTAATTATTAAAAAAAGAAGAAAAAAAAAGAGATAAAATAAAATAAAAGTCTAAATTTCGTTGTTGTTTTGTTGTTGCAAACTAATGGGGGTGGGTATGAACAAGGACAGGCAAAGGCGATAGCTTGGGGGGAGACCGTAGGGTAGGCCCGAGCCCGTTTTCAGATCGGCTGGCGCCACCACTCCCTCCACAACCTCACGAGACCAGACCGAGGCCAGCCAGCTTCGTGTGCCGACCTTGTATTGCATCTTGCCTGGTCTGCATTTGCCATGCCATGCTCTGCCTGCCTTTGCCTTGCCTCCATACCTGCCCATGCCTTTGTTTGCATTGTCATTCACCTTCACCGTGTGCTCCAGGACCACCTCTGAAAGTGTTTTGCAAGGACTGCCCTGCAGGCAGCCGCATTCCCGGGGACTGCATTTGAGCAGCCTGGATACCAACTTGTTGTTGCATGAAAGCCAGTTCAAATGCACAGGGGACTGCACTGAGCAGCCCAGAGATCTTGTTGCATAAAGGCCAGTTCAAAGGGCCTGTGAAACGGCGTATGGCCTGCCATGTTAGAGTGAGTTGCCTCCAGCAGCAGAAATAAAATTTAAAAAGAAGAAGAATTCAACGGCAAACAAGGGAACTCTGACGGCCCGAAAGACATCTGACCATCAGTGCCTGCTGTGCACTCACCCACAATGCTAACTTTGCTGTGTTTTCTCTCTTCCAGTCACAGGTCCTGAGCCATGGGTAGTGTAAATATTAGAAATGTACATAATTTTAACCCACCTGTTGTTTGTTTAGTGCCAGCAATATAGTTAAGTTGTCCGAGTGAGTCTGTTCGTTTAGTTACGCAACGCACTAGGTTATTTCTTTTTGGGACATGTATTTCAAATGTCGCACTCAGGGATCCGAAGGTAAAACGTACCAGGGGAAAACCTACACCTACATGCCTCACGAAAATTGACGACTCTGGTAGAGTCTATAAAAAGGGGGGGAGGGGGGGTCGTGTTACGAATCTGGAAACCATGTGCACTCAACATTCAGGTCCCAAAAGTCAGTTATTCCGTTAAGTATGTGTGAGACCGGTCCCTTCCTTTTGTTTAGTGGGAGAATTAAATGTGTGCGCTGCGACGGCTTAGTTAGGTTAATAAATCACTTTCTTTTATTTTTCCATCCCCCATTGCGATCCACAGTACCATCGTGCTTGCGTCCTCGGTTTGTGGGCCACAGCGCACCTTTGCCTGAGACGGATTCCCGAGGATGTCCGAGGTGGCTTCACCACCATCCACCTGACTCAAACATGCGTGGAGGGGAGTTTTTTTCGGCTATACCGGGAAGCCCGCCCACTCTGCATGTCCGGACTCACCAAAAAGGTACCACACAGATTCTGCCTCGGACAGCGAGTCGGCGAACACGTGCTTGTTCAGCCCATGCGAGAGAAGCAAGCGAGATGAAGGTGCAGGCAGGTAGAGGGTACCATGGGTCGTCGTGGATGGGATATAATGATTTATTAATCTAACTAAAAAAACATCGCAACGCACCCCAGTGTCTCCCCACTACACAAAAGGTAGGGATCTATCTGCACATATACTTAATGGGATAACTAACTTCGGGGCAATTGTATGTTTGTATGCACACAGTTCCGAGAACCGTAACAATATATATATATATATATATATATATATATATATATATATATATATATATATATATATATATATATATATTTGTGGTTTCCCACACATCGGCATGCGGGCGACCGCTTTTAGCCAATGGCAGCCGCTCTCGCCCACCGAACGGACAAACCAAGTCGCAGCTTTCGGATCAACGCCGAAATCCAGCTCCGAGTGTATCTTTAATCACGCCGAAAATCAGCCAGCTATTCTGTCCGCGTGCGACAGGGTCCGATCGCCGAATTGTCGATTTACCTAATTATGCGCGCAGACAGAAATGCCAGGGATTTACACCTCGACAGGACCTGCTTGGAAACGAGCCGCTAAGCAGCTCACTCCGTTTGCGATTCGCTGAACGGTGTATATCGCCAACCCCGCCGGATCCGATTCTCTTATCGGTTATTAACAACCAGCAAGTATTCCGAACTTAATTATGGCAGTTCAAGGAGGGAAAGGACGCAACGAACGGGTGAACATTTAAACAATGACATTTATTTATACATGCACATATACAAGCAATGCACGTATGCAATCATGGAGTCATGTATGCAACCAATGCACGTATGGGACAAAACACGAGCAAGACAAAGAACTACAACCGTCTATTTATTATGTACAAACATGCACTTAACAGTTCTACTTAACGGACTTGGCGCCACATAATGCATGCAAAGAAAAACCCCAGAAAAGGCAAGGGGGCAGAACTGGACCTCGTGGGTCTTTATAATTCACAGAGCTGTGGAGACCGCAAAAGCTCCGAGAAACCGCGCTGGTTCCCTGTCGCCTTCGTGGCGACTCGCTGGGCGCTCCTTGACGTCCCGTCCACACAGCAGCTGGCATGACCGCGGCTCGGCCCAGGCCTCGTCGTGCGGCACAGTCGATCGGGCCGAGTCGACAATGCCTCAGAGGAATGAATGGGCCTTTGCTCTTTCAGAGTTGATGCTCTCGAAAGAGCCTGCCCGTTCCTCAGCGTCATTCGGACTGTCCCGGGGCCCGATCACCTCGGACCGTTTGCCGCTGGTTGGCGACTCCTCTCTGGCCTCTCTCCAGTGACCCACTGTTCGGCACGGCACGGCACGGCACGGCAGGCCGCATTCCCAGCTCCAGTCTCCTCTGCTCTCTCCAGCTCCTCACCGACTGCCGACTCCAGACTGACCCAGCTCCCAACGTGGCTCCACACAACTGCGTGTTTGGCATCTCTGCGCGCCCTTATATTGGATCCGTGAGGCGAGGTTTTGATCTCTGATCTCTCACCTCTGACCCCCCGCTGGCTCCGCCCCTTTTTATCTTTTGATCCGAATTGTCGCGAAGCTCAGAGAGAGCGGACGTGGGTGAAATCATCAACCCTCGCCGCAACGAAGGAGGCCCCGCATCTGGTGGTAGAGATGTTATTCGTTCAGGATGCTTTTGCCGGTAACAAGATGGTGGCGTTCGTGAAGATGAAGGTGAGGCAATGTTTGTTGTGGCATAGGTGGTGAGGGGATGTCGTGGTGGTCGTTGTGGAGATGGTTGATGAGGGCGATGTTTTCGTTATGGAGAGGTTTGATGAGAGGTTGTTGATGAGATGGTGAGGAGATGTCATGGTTGGCGTTGTGGAGATGTGGTTGGTGGTGGTTGTGGTGGTTGTTGTGAAGGCAGTTGTGGAGAAGGTGGCTGTGGTTTTTGAGATGCGGTTGGTGGTGGTTGTGGTGGTTGAGAGGCGGTTGGTCCAAAATAAAGATAGCAAAAGAAAAACTACCTCAAAGATCACAGCCCGGTTACACGAAGAAACCCCTTTAACATCGGTGGGGAAATCTAACTGAACACAGTATTATCGACATAACTGATCTCAGGACTTATATGGCGTCCTGTGAATTTCCACAACCGTAACAATATATATATATATATATATATATATATATATATATATATATATATATATATATATATATATATATATATATATATATATATATATATATATATATGTGTGTGTGGAGCTGTTGAACAGCTCCCAAGATGAAAGCAGCCAATTTAACAGGATTACCTTTTCTTAAAATTGAATGTAGCATTTAATTGAAGAAGCCAAGGCATTTAAAATGCTCTCAGTAAGCTACCATGTTTGACTGTTGGTAATCAAAGCCAGTCGGCTGGCTGGCTATCTATCTATCTATCTATCTATCTATCTATCTATCTATCTATCTATCTATCTATCTATCTATCTATCTCTCTCTCTCTCTCTCTCTCTCTCTCTCTCTCTCTCTCTCTCTCTCTCTCTCTCTCTCTCTCTCTCTCTCTCTCTCTCTCTCTCTCTCTCTCTGTGTCTCTTTCTCTATCTCTCTCTCTCTCTGTGTCTCTTTCTCTATCTCTATCTCTGTCTCTTTCTCTATCTCTGTCTCTTTCTCTATCTCTGTCTCTGTCTCTTTGTCATGCAGCTGAACATCTGGCTTTCTTGTTGGCCCTTGTAACAACATTCTTTGAGCCTTGGGCTCAGAGAAGCCCAATTATAAATCAGCACTGTTTTGGTATAGTTCAAAGGGGAACATCTTGTAGCAGAATGAGACGATAATATATATTGTGATAAAGATCTGCCTGATCAATAACAGATCTTCTTGCTTGTGAAAAGATAAATGCTTTGTCAGGCCAGGAGAGAATATTTGCTGGGGTGTTGTTACTTTCAAAGAAACCAGATGAGCAGGAAAAGTATATATAAAGTAAACCAAACTGCTTGCGGGCCAGAGTTTTGACTGGGCTGGTATACTGTAGGTATTCTGTGCCTTTCTACTCTCGTGTATACACTTTTGATGCGCATTAAACCTCTTCTCTACGACGATTGGTGTAGTCATTGCTTGATTGCAGACCCTGATCTCGACATTTTGGCGTAGTCGGCAAGGGGGTAAAAACAGAGCAAAAGAGCGGAACTTCTTGCTTGGTGAGACAAAAAGAGGACAGCAGCCGGCCGGCTTAAAGATAAGGTAAGAACTGCCTCTTTTTCTCGCACCGGGACATACAGGTTCGCTGCTCTTTGTGATCTGTACTTATCTTAAAAGAACGAGAAAAGAGGGAGCTTTGTGCGCATCAAAAAGAAGGGTACCCCCGGGGGGGTTTAAGTGTTCGCAGGGGGGGTTGCAGGTGATGCTTACAGGCTCATCTCAGAAATCCCTGGAGAACAGTGTCTAAAGGGGAGATTGTAAGGTACAAACCCTGGGAGGGTAATCTGAGAAATCTCCAAGAGACAAGGTATTTCTGTGGGAGATTGAGGACGTGGAAGGTGTGCAAGGGAGTGTGAGGGTTCGTGGAAAGGTGTGAAAGACACTCAACCCAACCCGAGACCACCCCAGGCAAAACACTGACCAGTCCAAGAACACTCTAGAAATTATTCAGGGAAAGTGGGAAAATAAAGCTGTAACGGAAATTATGGACCAAGGTAATGTGATCAATTAGAATCATGCTATGAATGAATATAAAAGTACCCATATGCATTCCTAGAATAAGATTCGTTAAGATATGCATATGTGAATAAGCCCGAACCAAACTTGAAGCTTGTAAGATGTGTAGGGAAGAAGCATGACAAATAAATAATGTTGGAAAAACAAAAAAGAAAACTTGTAAGTGTTAAGATTAAAAGAATAAGTTGAGAAAACACCTTGCCCCACCCGTGCATCTGCAGTACACAGAGCAGGGAAATCAAGAAAGAATACCAGGTCACCCATCTGAGGGTTTCCTTAATCTGTCGAGGTTGTGTCCAAACCTGGAAGGTACGAGGTCGCTGGCCACGACTTTTGCCTTCCCGGTGAGGAGGTGGCGGAAAAACGCAGGCGGAAGGGAAGGTCACAGTGCAGCCAACTCAAAATCGGTAAAATATCCATTAAAAGAACAGGAATTGAGATTAGTTCTGATGTGATAATAATTGGAAATTTAAAGCGAAGTTCTGAAAGAACAGCTTACGAAGCTAGGCTGCTCGTGAAAACGATGTGTGGAAATGGAAGGTGGGAGGGAATGATTCCCCACAGAGGGAAGGATGCCCCATTGTGAAGTGGAGGAATGTGTGCGCCTTGCCTGAAGGGTAAAGGTGGGGGTCGTGTTCCTCTTTGAGAGTTTTTAACGACTCCAAAACGAGTCAACGGGAGAATTTGTGGCAGATGTGCCGAATAAAGCCTTGATTGTGATCTCCAAGTCCAGGAGTCCATACAACACAAATTAAATTGAAAATTATTTAATCGCGGTTGTAATTAAATAAAAGGTAATTTAATGTAGAGTCAAATAGTTCTGAAATGTGTTTAAATTGATTTGTATACGTTTTGATGTGTGGGTCGAACGTATGGACGCAGTTTGTTGTGGATGTGGATGGGGAGAGACGCGGGACCAAGGTGCGAAGGAAGGAGGAGTAGGATAAAAGGTGGGGGCGAGCTGTGTCGAAGTGCACGTGTTGTGCCCAGAGGCGTGCTGTGTCTCCACTCGTCGGTGAATGAAACAATGACATCCAAGAACCAGGACAAAGACATTAGGCAAGCTGCAGAAATGTTTTTGGGGGAAATGACTAGTGGTCTTTGAACACGCGTCCATTGCGGGCCTTGTCACGGAGCATTAATCCTCTGCCTGGCGCGATCAAGTTTTTTGTATGAAAGTGGACAGAGGAGCATGTTTGTTGTCCTTATATGAGCCTCGATCTGTCAGGATAAATTATTTGGATTAAAATTGACCATGAAAGCGGTTATCGTGCTGAATGTGTTGGTGCCATGCTGTGAAGTGCGGGCTGTGCACGATTTTTGCTTGGGAGAGTCGGGCTGCGTGAAGTTTGCCTGAACACGGGGAGAGGCTTTGGAAAATAAATATATTTTTTTTAACCGAGTGAGGCACGGAAAATTATCAACACGGTTGGTTGCATCATTATTGTGAGGAGCTCGGTTTTACAATCAATTGTGGTTGGCATCTGTGGTGAATGTACAAAGTAAGCCGTGTGTGGAGCCCTCGAAGGAGGGAGGGCTGTACGGTGTGCGAGATGGAGCACGAAGCACGAGTGTGGTCAACATCTGGGCCGCATTGAAATCGGCCGTGCCGAGGGTGCTGTGTAAATTTTCGAAGCAGTTCATCCTGGCCTTGTAAGTTTGCAAGTACACATGTGCAAATGGACAAGACCATTGTGTGCTGGACCTGAGTAAATTATACAATGTGCCAACCCCCTACAGCCCCCTGCACCTCCGAAGAGTCTGGAGGTATGGCTGCCCTTTGAGCTGTGCATCCTCGGTTCAAATCTCAACGCAGCTCTAAACTGCCATCCTGGTGTTTCACATGCACTGCAAAGTTTGCTAACATCGGTTCGTGAACATTAAAGATCCCACGATGCTTTTTGCGAAGAGTTGGCAAGTTATTGCAGGCACCCTGAACATTAAGCTACAAAACTGCTGCTCGAACGTGCAGGGGCACAGCTGCTGTCAGGATGGGCATGGGTAGGGACTCGAGTCGTCAGTTGCGTGCAGTACGTGGCGACAGATTAGTATCAATTGTCACAAGGACGTGTTCGTGCAAATGATGCAGTGTCCCTCCACCGATACACACATTGGAATAAATAATCTCATTGACCTGGGTGGAATGACAGGCTGAGTCAACCTCAGGAACCAGGGATACTGAGAGTCAGGATTCGCCAAGAGCCACAAACAATAGACAGTGTGCTCTGACGGTTTGAAAGAGGAAATACGAATCGTGTAAGTGAGGTGCGGAGTGTGTGTTGGGATTTACTTTAGGCTCATGTAAAGGATAATTGAGAATTTGGCAGATTTTAAAAACAATTACCATGACATGTTTGAATGAAGAATGAGTTAAAATCGCAACTGTGGCTGTGGACATAATTACATACGTAACTCAGCCGGGAACAGAGGAAAATACTTTATTTTATTTTATTGTGGGCAGCACCAAATGCTTTGCAGAAGTGTGGTCCAAATGGATGAATGGATGATATCTGATTATGCAGTGTTGGTTGACTCACTGCTGGAGTAAAATGTGGTAATCGAAAGATGTCCGATACTGGACAAAACTGTCAGGGTATGTAGTGTACACTGAGAATAACATCTTGGAAAGTGATTCTGTGTTAATTGCGGTATGCAATCTAGCCGAGGGTGAAAGCATATTCCTGATATGTGTATACTGTACAGATGGCACAATGTAGGGGAACTGTGGAAATTAGAGGATATTTAATGTCGCAAAGTGTGCTAGTCAAGAATAGTTAATTCGATAGTAATATATTGAGCACATATGAAGAAAAAAACTACAACAACGACATCCTCCCTGGCTACCTTCCACCATTGGCCTTTCCGATGAGCATACGTGCCGAGCGCCTGTGGGGAGTTCCATTGGCAATCAACGCTACCTAACTACCTGGTGCTTGCAGCGGTATCGAGTTGCGGGTTCGAGTACCATCGAGCCGGATTGTCAAGGATTGCACGAGGCAGGAAGGTCCAAGGAAGCTTCTCATCTCCAGCTCACCTTCCCTCCGAGGGGGGAGTATCAATGAAGACCCAACGGGGTCCCTTTTGGGGGGGGTGGGTGTGTCTGGTGGGGGCCAGTCCTTAAGCATCACCTGTATGGGTGCTTGTGTATAAATTTCCATTTATTTTATATTCTAATGACTCTGCCCTTATGTGCTTCTTATGGGCTTCATGATGGTGCCCAGGGAGCCACTGGGTTGTCTGGACCGCCTGGAGAAGCGGGAGGCAGTGGAACTGTTGGTGGTTCAGGTCCTATCGGACATCCGGGCCCAAGTGGTCATGATGGCATGATTGGCCCTCATGGTGATGGGAGTAGGCCAGGAGCACCTGGTAAACATGGATGGCAATGCTGGAGACAGGGGTCTGCAAGGGGAGTCTGCAACACCAGGACGCCAAGGGGCGATTGGGATAATTGCACCATCAGGATCATCTGGGTCAGTGGGTGAGCAAATGGTGGGTGCAGGCGAGCACATGCATCTGTGGTGAAGGTAGTGGTGTGAACCCATGGGTCGGTTCAGACAGGCAGAATTCACATCTTTGTTTACGTTGAGATCTGAATTTGTTGTCTTCTGATGTCAGCATCGGTTGGTATTTTAAAAACGCGTTTTTCATATCATAGCAGCCACCGTACCTGGGAAGGCTCTCTGTGCATTGTATTGTCATAATGGTAGACCGTGGGGCTATGTACGCTCTCTGATGACGACCAACTTATGAATGGGAAAGAAGGGTGCGGTCAGTGGAACTGACTCTACTGCTCCCTCTAGCGGTCGTGCTTGCTGCTGATACCCAGCCCCTACAACAAAGTGGTGACCCAAAAGGTTTTGCTCGTTTTGGCTCATAAAAATGAGCTGCACGAACAAAAGGGGGATGATGTAGAAGGAGGTGCTGAGAATATGGTACACTCAAGAACTTGCAGAGGTGGGAGAAAATCGAAAATTTGTAAAATCGAAAGTTTTGGAAGCAGCTATGTGTTATCAAATGTTTGTGGTGTGCACTGCCTTTGGGCTGTTGGTTGCATCACTGGTTGGAGCATGACTGTGCTGCTGATGTGGTGTCCCTATTACCAGTGTACTGATGTTCATTTTTTTTTTGCCAGTCTTAAATGAGTGACAGGCTGAGTTAGCCCTCTGGGGTTCGTTTAGTGGTAAATGAAACTTGAGCTCAGGGCTCTGGGATCCTGGTCACCAATTTAAGGGCAAGGACAAACAGTACATATAATTATTGGTAGAATGTCTGTAAAATATATGGACATGTATAAATGAATATTAACTCTTGTGATGCGAATAAATATTGTGAAAGAGTTTGACAACAGGGTGTTCGAATGGAGGAACGTCCTAAAGATGCAGTGGACTGGACTTTTTCAGGTATTATTGGTTACCCATGGAGCTGTCAAGAAAAGGTAAGCCAATCATGGATTCACGCATCTCATTGCAAAAGGATACAGGAAATCGAAAAGAGAAAGAATGTTACTGGAGGTTTATGACAGATGTGGCAGTGTTTGATTAGCATGTGTATAATCGTGATAATATGGACAATAACAGATAGTGAGGACATTTTGGGAATGTCATAGAGATCAGAATGTTTGGTAGGTCAATGGTAGGGGAAACAAGGAATGGGTTGTGACAGGGTGCACAGGGAAGAAAAAAGGTAAACATTGGGATCAATTGCATTAGGAAGGCGTATATGGGAAAACACGGATTACCCTTGTTTGCAGTTCCACTCCAAGGGGAGAACATGTGTGGGTACATAATCCGTAGACAAGATAGACCAGTTTTAACTAAAGTAGAGAAGGCATCAGTGGAAGGTAGAATAATAGAAATAAAAAGTAATTGGGAGAAGGGGGGTTATAATTGCACGAACTATGCGCATTGGTATTACCCTAAGTACAGAACTATTAAGCAAAAGGCTGTGGGACAGGGCCTGGCAAGAGCAATAAAAGTAACGAATTATGATGGATTGAAGAAGGGGGAGGGATTAGAAAAGTACCCCCCACATTTTCAGCTCATGCACAAACAAATTGGATTGATTTGTCTAGTTAGAGGACAAGGGGGGGGGGACCCCATTTAGGAGAATCAACATGCCAGTACTCTGCTAGACATGGGGATGAAATGGTGACCATAAAAGGGCGAATTAATGGAACAACCATACCTGTAAAAATCGAAGTAAATAACCTGCTTGAACCTCAGGCACCCCTAAATGGTACATATTTTGTGTGTGGGTATAAGGCATACTCATGGCTACCAGTGGGATGGAGGGGATCATGTTTTTGGGGATTTATACTGCCCAGGATTCGGATCACTGACCAATCACCCTTTGTACCACAGGTCAGATCGAAAAGAGCCATTTCAGAAGTTGAGAGGTTTTTCATGATTGCATTCCCCTTTTATGGAGCAGGCAAGAGTGCAAGGGAAATTATCAATTTGGCAGCATCTTTGGAAAAGCTTGCTAATACCACCAGCGAAGGATTTCACAAAATGAGTGCCGAGCTGGTAGCTATACGGACAACCGTGATGCAAAACCGCATTGCTCTGGATATGCTTTTAGCAGAAAAAGGAGGGACGTGTGCGGTTATAGGTGTGGAATGCTGCACATACATTCCAGATAATTCAGAAGAAATTGATAATTTGGCTGAAAAAATTAAAGCTGAAGGTGCAAAATATCATGATTTTAACAAGGGATGGTCAATGGGATCTTGGTTGAAGGGAATATTGGGGAGTTGGGGAGCCTGGATAATCCATTGGTTGTTTATAGGGCTCATGATCTTCATAGCAGTGATTGTTGTCATCACTTGTATTAAAAATCTAATCAGGGAGTGCGTGAGACATTGTTCTTCTACAACAAAGAAAACAACAAAACCGGAGACGGTCCTGGGGAAGCCTGCTGTGGTTGCTGTGGTCAAACCGCTGCCAACACCTCCGCCGTCTCTACCCTCCCCGATAATTCACTCTGGTTTTCCTCCCCAACCCATAGACCCTGAAATGTACTGTGAACTTAATGGGACTGTTGACCCACTGCTTACACTCACATTGGATGAGTGTCTCGACTTGCTCACACCGATGACGAAGATGGAAAGAAATGTTATCTGAACATTGCCTTGTTGGAAAATGTTGGGACTTTTCCTTAAAATTTTCTTTCACTCTGGCTTGCAGTTTACATTCTTGTTTGCTGATATTCTTTTTTGTTGGTTCATAAAGAACACAATATATAGATTCTTACTTGTTGTTTATAAAAATTATATTCTTGTTTGCTGATATTCTTTTTTGTTGGTTCATAAAGAACACGATATATAGATTCTTACTTGTTGTTTATAAAAATTATATTCTTGTTTGCTGATATTCTTTTTGTTGGTTCATAAAGAACACGATATATAGATTCTTACTTGTTGTGTATAAAAATTATATTCTTGGTCATAAAGAACCATAGTTAGTTGAAAATATATGTATCTTTTTGTGTAAGTTGTTTTTGAAAGGTAATTTTTGCTTCCTCATGACCTATATTCAAGTTATAATTGTTGAAATGTATCCACTATTCTATAGAGGGGTGGGGTATTGATGGGCCGGTCGGGATGGTGGAGGGGGGGCTTTTCTATGAAGCAAGAAAGTGCGGGCGGAGCTTTCGTGACGTAATGACCCACTTGGAGCTACTCGTAAGAGTGGGCCACTTCTGGACGAGATTCCCTTTTACCACCTTGCCGCTCCATCAAGATCCCATCTCTAAAAAATATTATAATTGTGGTGTTCCTTTTCCACTATGTTTCTAAGTAACAGAGGGGCAAATGTGGAGCTGTTGAACAGCTCCCAAGATGAAAGCAGCCAATTTAACAGGATTACCTTTTCTTAAAATTGAATGTAGCATTTAATTGAGGAAGCCAAAGCATTTAAAATGCTCTCAGTAAGCTACCATGTTTGACTGTTGGTAATCAAAGCCAGTCGGCTATATATATATATATATCTCTCTCTCTATCTATCTATCTATCTATCTATCTATCTATCTATCTCTCTCTCTCTCTCTCTCTCTCTCTCTCTCTCTCTCTCTCTCTCTCTCTCTCTCTCTCTCTCTCTCTCTCTCTCTCTCTCTCTCTCTCTGTCTCTGTCTCTGTCTCTGTCTCTGTCTCTGTCTCTGTCTCTGTCTCTGTCTCTGTCTCTGTCTCTGTCTCTGTCTCTGTCTCTGTCTCTCTGTCTGTGTCTCTTTCTCTGTCTCTTTGTCGTGCAGCTGAACATCTGGCTTTCTTGTTGGCCCTTGTAACAACATTCTTTGAGCCTTGGGCTCAGAGAAGCCCAATTATAAATCAGCACTGTTTTGGTATAGTTCAAAGGGGAACATCTTGTAGCAGAATGAGACGATAATATATATATTGTGATAAAGATCTGCCTGATCAATAACAGATCTTCTTGCTTGTGAAAAGATAAATGCTTTGTCAGGCCAGGAGAGAATATTTGCTGGGGTGTTGTTACTTTCAAAGAAACCAGATGAGCAGGAAAAGTATATATAGAGTAAACCAAACTGCTTGCGGGCCAGAGTTTTGACTGGGCTGGTATACTGTAGGTATTCTGTGCCTTTCTACTCTCGTGTATACACTTTTGATGCGCATTAAACCTCTTCTCTACGACGATTGGTGTAGTCATTGCTTGATTGCAGACCCTGATCTCGACATGTGTATATATACATATATATATATATATATATATATATATATATATATGTATATGTATGTATGTATATATATATATATATATATATATATATATATATATATATATATATATATATATATACATATATATATATATATATATATATATATATACAGTATGTATATATATAGAGCCTGGTGTTGACGCAGTGGTTAGGGTAGCGACTTGGGATCCAAAAGGTCCTGAGTTCAAGCCCCGTTGGGCCACTGAATTAATACACCAGGGGGTTGACTCAGCCTGTCATCCTTCCAAGGTCGGCGAAGTGAGTACCAGTGTACTGGGCCGGTGTATACCCCGTTTAAAATAGGTGTACTATATCTCTGTGTCGTAAGAGGCGACCAGGGTTGCGTCAGGAAGGGCATCCGGCGTAAAACATGTGCCAAATCACGATGCGGATCATACGGATGATCCGCTGTGGCGACCCCTAACGGGAACAGCCGAAAGAAGAAGAGATATACAGTATATATATATATATATATATATATATATATATATATATATATATATATATATATATATTGTTGTGGTTGACGAAATTCGCACACCACCATTCAGGTCCCTTAGGTGAGATATCTCCGTAAGTATATGTGTAGTTAGGCCCAAACCCGTTGTTTAGGGGGAATACATGTCATTCACTCGGGCTGCGACTCTTCAGGATAGCCGTTTTTCTTTTCCTATCTTTATTTTGGACCAGCCGCCATTTCTACCACCACCAACCACGTCTCAACAGTCATCACACAACAACCACCAACCACAACGCCGCTTCACCACAACAGCCACGACCTTTACCGTCACACCTCGCAACCGTCGCATCACCACCATTCTCGCGCCACTTGTGGGCACCGATGCTGGACTCGTGCAGGGCGCGCACCGAACAGCGTGTACAAAAACATCACAGACTTTCCGAAGAAAAACGGATCAAAAACGACTCACGCCCACTTTTGTTCCGTCCTATCGGAGAGCGTGGGCAATTTGGCCCCGCCTCCAGGGCGTTGGAGTGAGGACGCTATATGCAAATTCATGGATCAAAAAGCGTTC